>NW_026969110.1:0-54896 GCF_028390025.1 Pseudophryne corroboree
CTAGTGTCCTTCGTTTGGGAGAAAAATGCAAAGGTACAAGACAGCTTTTCCTTGCCAATATCTCTCTTTTGCAAAGAGCTACGCATTGGAAAATTCAGGGCTATGTCGTGTAGATGATGGCCTAACAGGAGGCTTTAAAATTTTCTTTCTAGTGACCTTCGTTTGGGAGAAAAATGCAAAGGTACAAGACAGCTTTTCCTTGCCAATATCTCTCTTTTGCAAAGAGCTGCGCATTGGAAAATTCAGGGCTATGTCGTGTAGATGATGGCCTAACAGGAGGCTTTAAAATTTTCTTTCTAGTGTCTTTCGTTTGGGAGAAAAATGCAAAGGTACAAGACAGCTTTTCCTTGCCAATATTTCTCTTTTGCAAAGAGCTACGCATTGGAAAATTCAGGGCTATGTCGTGTAGATGATGGCCTAACAGGAGGCTTTAAAATTTTCTTTCTAGTGTCCTTCGTTTGGGAGAAAAATGCAATGGTACAAGACAGCTTTTCCTTGCCAATATCTCTCTTTTGCAAAGAGCTGCGCATTGGAAAATTCAGGGCTATGTCGTGTAGATGATGGCCTAACAGGAGGCTTTAAAATTTTCTTTCTAGTGTCCTTCGTTTGGGAGAAAAATGCAAAGGTACAAGACAGCATTTCCTTGCCAATATCTCTCTTTTGCAAAGAGCTACGCATTGGAAAATTCAGGGCTATGTCGTGTAGATGATGGCCTAACAGGAGGCTTTAAAATTTTCTTTCTAGTGACCTTCGTTTGGGAGAAAAATGCAAAGGTACAAGACAGCTTTTCCTTGCCAATATCTCTCTTTTGCAAAGAGCTGCGCATTGGAAAATTCAGGGCTATGTCGTGTAGATGATGGCCTAACAGGAGGCTTTAAAATTTTCTTTCTAGTGTCCTTCGTTTGGGAGAAAAATGCAAAGGTACAAGACAGCTTTTCCTTGCCAATATCTCTCTTTTGCAAAGAGCTACGCATTGGAAAATTCAGGGCTATGTCGTGTAGATGATGGCCTAACAGGAGGCTTTAAAATTTTCTTTCTAGTGTCCTTCGTTTGGGAGAAAAATGCAATGGTACAAGACAGCTTTTCCTTGCCAATATCTCTCTTTTGCAAAGAGCTGCGCATTGGAAAATTCAGGGCTATGTCGTGTAGATGATGGCCTAACAGGAGGCTTTAAAATTTTCTTTCTAGTGTCCTTCGTTTGGGAGAAAAATGCAAAGGTACAAGACAGCTTTGCCTTGCCAATATCTCTCTTTTGCAAAGAGCTGCGCATTGGAAAATTCAGGGCTATGTCGTGTAGATGATGGCCTAACAGGAGGCTTTAAAATTTTCTTTCTAGTGTCCTTCGTTTGGGAGAAAAATGCAATGGTACAAGACAGCTTTTCCTTGCCAATATCTCTCTTTTGCAAAGAGCTACGCATTGGAAAATTCAGGGCTATGTCGTGTAGATGATGGCCTAACAGGAGGCTTTAAAATTTTCTTTCTAGTGTCCTTCGTTTGGGAGAAAAATGCAAAGGTACAAGACAGCTTTTCCTTGCCAATATCTCTCTTTTGCAAAGAGCTACGCATTGGAAAATTCAGGGCTATATCGTGTAGATGATGGCCTAACAGGAGGCTTTAAAATTTTCTTTCTAGTGTCCTTCGTTTGGGAGAAAAATGCAATGGTACAAAACAGCTTTTCCTTGCCAATATCTCTCTTTTGCAAAGAGCTGCGCATTGGAAAATTCAGGGCTATGTCGTGTAGATGATGGCCTAACAGGAGGCTTTAAAATTTTCTTTCTAGTGTCCTTCGTTTGGGAGAAAAATGCAAAGGTACAAGACAGCTTTTCCTTGCCAATATCTCTCTTTTGCAAAGAGCTGCGCATTGGAAAATTCAGGGCTATGTCGTGTAGATGATGGCCTAACAGGGGGCTTTAACATTTTCTTTCTAGTGACCTTCGTTTGGGAGAAAAATGCAAAGGTACAAGACAGCTTTTCCTTGCCAATATCTCTCTTTTGCAAAGAGCTGCGCATTGGAAAATTCAGGGCTATGTCGTGTAGATGATGGCCTAACAGGAGGCTTTTAAAATTTTCTTTCTAGTGTCCTTCGTTTGGGAGAAAAATGCAATGGTACAAGACAGCTTTTCCTTGCCAATATCTCTCTTTTGCAAAGAGCTGCGCATTGGAAAATTCAGGGCTATGTCGTGTAGATGATGGCCTAACAGGAGTCTTTAAAATTTTCTTTCTAGTGTCCTTCGTTTGGGAGAAAAATGCAAAGGTACAAGACAGCTTTTCCTTGCCAATATCTCTCTTTTGCAAAGAGCTACGCATTGGAAAATTCAGGGCTATGTCGTGTAGATAATGGCCTAACAGGAGGCTTTAAAATTTTCTTTCTAGTGTCCTTCGTTTGGGAGAAAAATGCAATGGTACAAGACAGCTTTTCCTTGCCAATATCTCTCTTTTGCAAAGAGCTGCGCATTGGAAAATTCAGGGCTATGTCGTGTAGATGATGGCCTAACAGGAGGCTTTAAAATTTTCTTTCTAGTGTCCTTCGTTTGGGAGAAAAATGCAAAGGTACAAGACAGCTTTTCCTTGCCAATATCTCTCTTTTGCAAAGAGCTACGCATTGGAAAATTCAGGGCTATGTCGTGTAGATGATGGCCTAACAGGAGGCTTTAAAATTTTCTTTCTAGTGTCCTTCGTTTGGGAGAAAAATGCAATGGTACAAGACAGCTTTTCCTTGCCAATATCTCTCTTTTGCAAAGAGCTGCGCATTGGAAAATTCAGGGCTATGTCGTGTAGATGATGGCCTAACAGGAGGCTTTAAAATTTTCTTTCTAGTGTCCTTCGTTTGGGAGAAAAATGCAAAGGTACAAGACAGCATTTCCTTGCCAATATCTCTCTTTTGCAAAGAGCTACGCATTGGAAAATTCAGGGCTATGTCGTGTAGATGATGGCCTAACAGGAGGCTTTAAAATTTTCTTTCTAGTGACCTTCGTTTGGGAGAAAAATGCAAAGGTACAAGACAGCTTTTCCTTGCCAATATCTCTCTTTTGCAAAGAGCTGCGCATTGGAAAATTCAGGGCTATGTCGTGTAGATGATGGCCTAACAGGAGGCTTTAAAATTTTCTTTCTAGTGTCCTTCGTTTGGGAGAAAAATGCAAAGGTACAAGACAGCTTTTCCTTGCCAATATCTCTCTTTTGCAAAGAGCTACGCATTGGAAAATTCAGGGCTATGTCGTGTAGATGATGGCCTAACAGGAGGCTTTAAAATTTTCTTTCTAGTGTCCTTCGTTTGGGAGAAAAATGCAATGGTACAAGACAGCTTTTCCTTGCCAATATCTCTCTTTTGCAAAGAGCTGCGCATTGGAAAATTCAGGGCTATGTCGTGTAGATGATGGCCTAACAGGAGGCTTTAAAATTTTCTTTCTAGTGTCCTTCGTTTGGGAGAAAAATGCAAAGGTACAAGACAGCTTTTTCTTGCCAATATCTCTCTTTTGCAAAGAGCTGCGCATTGGAAAATTCAGGGCTATGTCGTGTAGATGATGGCCTAACAGGAGGCTTTAAAATTTTCTTTCTAGTGTCCTTCGTTTGGGAGAAAAATGCAATGGTACAAGACAGCTTTTCCTTGCCAATATCTCTCTTTTGCAAAGAGCTGCGCATTGGAAAATTCAGGGCTATGTCGTGTAGATGATGGCCTAACAGGAGGCTTTAAAATTTTCTTTCTAGTGTCCTTCGTTTGGGAGAAAAATGCAAAGGTACAAGACAGCTTTTCCTTGCCAATATCTCTCTTTTGCAAAGAGCTACGCATTGGAAAATTCAGGGCTATATCGTGTAGATGATGGCCTAACAGGAGGCTTTAAAATTTTCTTTCTAGTGACCTTCGTTTGGGAGAAAAATGCAAAGGTACAAGACAGCTTTTCCTTGCCAATATCTCTCTTTTGCAAAGAGCTGCGCATTGGAAAATTCAGGGCTATGTCGTGTAGATGATGGCCTAACAGGAGGCTTTAAAATTTTCTTTCTAGTGTCCTTCGTTTGGGAGAAAAATGCAAAGGTACAAGACAGCTTTTCCTTGCCAATATCTCTCTTTTGCAAAGAGCTACGCATTGGAAAATTCAGAGCTATGTCGTGTAGATGATGGCCTAACAGGAGGCTTTAAAATTTTCTTTCTAGTGTCCTTCGTTTGGGAGAAAAATGCAATGGTACAAAACAGCTTTTCCTTGCCAATATCTCTCTTTTGCAAAGAGCTGCGCATTGGAAAATTCTGGGCTATGTCGTGTAGATGATGGCCTAACAGGAGGCTTTAAAATTTTCTTTCTAGTGTCCTTCGTTTGGGAGAAAAATGCAAAGGTACAAGACAGCTTTTCCTTGCCAATATCTCTCTTTTGCAAAGAGCTGCGCATTGGAAAATTCAGGGCTATGTCGTGTAGATGATGGCCTAACAGGAGGCTTTAAAATTTTCTTTCTAGTGTCCTTCGTTTGGGAGAAAAATGCAAAGGTACAAGACAGCTTTTCCTTGCCAATATCTCTCTTTTGCAAAGAGCTGCGCATTGGAAAATTCAGGGCTATGTCGTGTAGATAATGGCCTAACAGGAGGCTTTAAAATTTTCTTTCTAGTGTCCTTCGTTTGGGAGAGAAATGCAATGGTACAAGACAGCTTTTCCTTGCCAATATCTCTCTTTTGCAAAGAGCTGCGCATTGGAAAATTCAGGGCTATGTCGTGTAGATGATGGCCTAACAGGAGGCTTTAAAAATTTCTTTCTAGTGACCTTCGTTTGGGAGAAAAATGCAAAGGTACAAGACAGCTTTTCCTTGCCAATATCTCTCTTTTGCAAAGAGCTGCGCATTGGAAAATTCAGGGCTATGTCGTGTAGATGATGGCCTAACAGGAGGCTTTAACATTTTCTTTCTAGTGTCCTTCGTTTGGGAGAAAAATGCAATGGTACAAGACAGCTTTTCCTTGCCAATATCTCTCTTTTGCAAAGAGCTGCGCATTGGAAAATTCAGGGCTATGTCGTGTAGATGATGGCCTAACAGGGGGCTTTAAAATTTTCTTTCTAGTGACCTTCGTTTGGGAGAAAAATGCAAAGGTACAAGACAGCTTTTCCTTGCCAATATCTCTCTTTTGCAAAGAGCTGCGCATTGAAAAATTCAGGGCTATGTCGTGTAGATGATGGCCTAACAGGAGGCTTTAAAATTTTCTTTCTAGTGTCCTTCGTTTGGGAGAAAAATGCAATGGTACAAGACAGCTTTTCCTTGCCAATATCTCTCTTTTGCAAAGAGCTGCGCATTGGAAAATTCAGGGCTATGTCGTGTAGATGATGGCCTAACAGGAGGCTTTAAAATTTTCTTTCTAGTGTCCTTCGTTTGGGAGAAAAATGCAAAGGTACAAGACAGCTTTTCCTTGCCAATATCTCTCTTTTGCAAAGAGCTGCGCATTGGAAAATTCAGGGCTATGTCGTGTAGATGATGGCCTAACAGGAGGCTTTAAAATTTTCTTTCTAGTGTCCTTCGTTTGGGAGAAAAATGCAAAGGTACAAGACAGCTTTTCCTTGCAAATATCTCTCTTTTGCAAAGAGCTACGCATTGGAAAATTCAGGGCTATGTCGTGTAGATGATGGCCTAACAGGAGGCTTTAAAATTTTCTTTCTAGTGACCTTCGTTTGGGAGAAAAATGCAAAGGTACAAGACAGCTTTTCCTTGCCAATATCTCTCTTTTGCAAAGAGCTGCGCATTGGAAAATTCAGGGCTATGTCGTGAAGATGATGGCCTAACAGCAGGCTTTAAAATGTTCTTTCTAGTGTCCTTCGTTTGGGAGAAAAATGCAATGGTACAAGACAGCTTTTCCTTGCCAATATCTCTCTTTTGCAAAGAGCTGCGCATTGGAAAATTCAGGGCTATGTCGTGTAGATGATGGCCTAACAGGGGGCTTTAAAATTTTCTTTCTAGTGACCTTCGTTTGGGAGAAAAATGCAAAGGTACAAGACAGCTTTTCCTTGCCAATATCTCTCTTTTGCAAAGAGCTGCGCATTGGAAAATTCAGGGCTATGTCGTGTAGATGATGGCCTAACAGGAGGCTTTAAAATTTTCTTTCTAGTGTCCTTCGTTTGGGAGAAAAATGCAAAGGTACAAGACAGCTTTTCCTTGCCAATATCTCTCTTTTGCAAAGAGCTGCGCATTGGAAAATTCAGGGCTATGTCGTGTAGATAATGGCCTAACAGGAGGCTTTAAAATTTTCTTTCTAGTGTCCTTCGTTTGGGAGAAAAATGCAATGGTACAAGACAGCTTTTCCTTGCCAATATCTCTCTTTTGCAAAGAGCTGCGCATTGGAAAATTCAGGGCTATGTCGTGTAGATGATGGCCTAACAGGAGGCTTTAAAATTTTCTTTCTAGTGACCTTCGTTTGGGAGAAAAATGCAAAGGTACAAGACAGCTTTTCCTTGCCAATATCTCTCTTTTGCAAAGAGCTGCGCATTGGAAAATTCAGGGCTATGTCGTGTAGATGATGGCCTAACAGGGGGCTTTAAAATTTTCTTTCTAGTGACCTTCGTTTGGGAGAAAAATGCAAAGGTACAAGACAGCTTTTCCTTGCCAATATCTCTCTTTTGCAAAGAGCTGCGCATTGGAAAATTCAGGGCTATGTCGTGTAGATGATGGCCTAACAGGAGGCTTTAAAATTTTCTTTCTAGTGTCCTTCGTTTGGGAGAAAAATGCAATGGTACAAGACAGCTTTTCCTTGCCAATATCTCTCTTTTGCAAAGAGCTGCGCATTGGAAAATTCAGGGCTATGTCGTGTAGATGATGGCCTAACAGGAGGCTTTAAAATTTTCTTTCTAGTGTCCTTCGTTTGGGAGAAAAATGCAATGGTACAAGACAGCTTTTCCTTGCCAATATCTCTCTTTTGCAAAGAGCTGCGCATTGGAAAATTCAGGGCTATGTCGTGTAGATGATGGCCTAACAGGAGGCTTTAAAATTTTCTTTCTAGTGACCTTCGTTTGGGAGAAAAATGCAAAGGTACAAGACAGCTTTTCCTTGCCAATATCTCTCTTTTGCAAAGAGCTGCGCATTGGAAAATTCAGGGCTATGTCGTGTAGATGATGGCCTAACAGCAGGCTTTAAAATGTTCTTTCTAGTGTCCTTCGTTTGGGAGAAAAATGCAATGGTACAAGACAGCTTTTCCTTGCCAATATCTCTCTTTTGCAAAGAGCTGCGCATTGGAAAATTCAGGGCTATGTCGTGTAGATGATGGCCTAACAGGGGGCTTTAAAATTTTCTTTCTAGTGACCTTCGTTTGGGAGAAAAATGCAAAGGTACAAGACAGCTTTTCCTTGCCAATATCTCTCTTTTGCAAAGAGCTGCGCATTGGAAAATTCAGGGCTATGTCGTGTAGATGATGGCCTAACAGGAGGCTTTAACATTTTCTTTCTAGTGTCCTTCGTTTGGGAGAAAAATGCAATGGTACAAGACAGCTTTTCCTTGCCAATATCTCTCTTTTGCAAAGAGCTGCGCATTGGAAATTCAGGGCTATGTCGTGTAGATGATGGCCTAACAGGAGGCTTTAAAATTTTCTTTCTAGTGTCCTTCGTTTGGGAGAAAAATGCAATGGTACAAGACAGCTTTTCCTTGCCAATATCTCTCTTTTGCAAAGAGCTGCGCATTGGAAAATTCAAGGCTATGTCGTGTAGATGATGGACTAACAGGAGGCTTTAAAATTTTCTTTCTAGTGTCCTTCGTTTGGGAGAAAAATGCAAAGGTACAAGACAGCTTTTCCTTGCAAATATCTCTCTTTTGCAAAGAGCTACGCATTGGAAAATTCAGGGCTATGTCGTGTAGATGATGGCCTAACAGGAGGCTTTAAAATTTTCTTTCTAGTGTCCTTCGTTTGGGAGAAAAATGCAAAGGTACAAGACAGCTTTTCCTTGCCAATATCTCTCTTTTGCAAAGAGCTGCGCATTGGAAAATTCAGGGCTATGTCGTGTAGATGATGGCCTAACAGCAGGCTTTAAAATGTTCTTTCTAGTGTCCTTCGTTTGGGAGAAAAATGCAATGGTACAAGACAGCTTTTCCTTGCCAATATCTCTCTTTTGCAAAGAGCTGCGCATTGGAAAATTCAGGGCTATGTCGTGTAGATGATGGTCTAACAGGAGGCTTTAAAATTTTCTTTCTAGTGTCCTTCGTTTGGGAGAAAAATGCAAAGGTACAAGACAGCTTTTCCTTGCCAATATCTCTCTTTTGCAAAGAGCTACGCATTGGAAAATTCAGGGCTATGTCGTGTAGATGATGGCCTAACAGGAGGCTTTAAAATTTTCTTTCTAGTGACCTTCGTTTGGGAGAAAAATGCAAAGGTACAAGACAGCTTTTCCTTGCCAATATCTCTCTTTTGCAAAGAGCTGCGCATTGGAAAATTCAGGGCTATGTCGTGTAGATGATGGCCTAACAGGAGGCTTTAAAATTTTCTTTCTAGCGTCCTTCGTTTATGAGAAAAATGCAAAGGTACAAGACAGCTTTTCCTTGCCAATATCTCTCTTTTGCAAAGAGCTACGCATTGGAAAATTCAGGGCTATGTCGTGTAGATGATGGCCTAACAGGAGGCTTTAAAATTTTCATTCTAGTGTCCTTCGTTTGGGAGAAAAATGCAATGGTACAAGACAGCTTTTCCTTGCCAATATCTCTCTTTTGCAAAGAGCTGCGCATTGGAAAATTCAGGGCTATGTCGTGTAGATGACGGCCTAACAGGAGGCTTTAAAATTTTCTTTCTAGTTTCCTTCGTTTGGGAGAAAAATGCAAAGGTACAAGACAGCTTTTCCTTGCCAATATCTCTCTTTTGCAAAGAGCTGCGCATTGGAAAATTCAGGGCTATGTCGTGTAGATGATGGCCTAACAGGGGGCTTTAAAATTTTCTTTCTAGTGACCTTCGTTTGGGAGAAAAATGCAAAGGTACAAGACAGCTTTTCCTTGCCAATATCTCTCTTTTGCAAAGAGCTGCCTATTGGAAAACTCAGGGCTATGTCGTGTAGATGATGGCCTAACAGGAGGCTTTAACATTTTCTTTCTAGTGTCCTTCGTTTGGGAGAAAAATGCAATGGTACAAGACAGCTTTTCCTTGCCAATATCTCTCTTTTGCAAAGAGCTGCGCATTGGAAAATTCAGGGCTATGTCGTGTAGATGATGGCCTAACAGGAGGCTTTAAAATTTTCTTTCTAGTGTCCTTCGTTTGGGAGAAAAATGCAATGGTACAAGACAGCTTTTCCTTGCCAATATCTCTCTTTTGCAAAGAGCTGCGCATTGGAAAATTCAGGGCTATGTCGTGTAGATGATGGCCTAACAGGAGGCTTTAAAATTTTCTTTCTAGTGTCCTTCGTTTGGGAGAAAAATGCAAAGGTACAAGACAGCTTTTCCTTGCCAATATCTCTCTTTTGCAAAGAGCTGCGCATTGGAAAATTCAGGGCTATGTCGTGTAGATGATGGCCTAACAGGAGGCTTTAAAATTTTCTTTCTAGTGTCCTTCGTTTGGGAGAAAAATGCAAAGGTACAAGACAGCTTTTCCTTGCAAATATCTCTCTTTTGCAAAGAGCTACGCATTGGAAAATTCAGGGCTATGTCGTGTAGATGATGGCCTAACAGGAGGCTTTAAAATTTTCTTTCTAGTGACCTTCGTTTGGGAGAAAAATGCAAAGGTACAAGACAGCTTTTCCTTTCCAATATCTCTCTTTTGCAAAGAGCTGCACATTGGAAAATTCAGGGCTATGTCGTGTAGATGATGGCCTAACAGGAGGCTTTAACATTTTCTTTCTAGTGTCCTTCGTTTGGGAGAAAAATGCAATGGTACAAGACAGCTTTTCCTTGCCAATATCTCTCTTTTGCAAAGAGCTGCGCATTGGAAAATTCAGGGCTATGTCGTGTAGATGATGGCCTAACAGGAGGCATTAAAATTTTCTTTCTAGAGTCCTTCGTTTGGGAGAAAAATGCAATGGTACAAGACAGCTTTTCCTTGCCAATATCTCTCTTTTGCAAAGAGCTGCGCATTGGAAAATTCAGGGCTATGTCGTGTAGATGATGGCCTAACAGGAGGCTTTAAAATTTTCTTTCTAGTGTCCTTCGTTTGGGAGAAAAATGCAAAGGTACAAGACAGCTTTTCCTTGCCAATATCTCTCTTTTGCAAAGAGCTGCGCATTGGAAAATTCAGGGCTATGTCGTGTAGATGATGGCCTAACAGGAGGCTTTAAAATTTTCTTTCTAGTGTCCTTCGTTTGGGAGAAAAATGCAAAGGTACAAGACAGCTTTTCCTTGCAAATATCTCTCTTTTGCAAAGAGCTACGCATTGGAAAATTCAGGGCTATGTCGTGTAGATGATGGCCTAACAGGAGGCTTTAAAATTTTCTTTCTAGTGACCTTCGTTTGGGAGAAAAATGCAAAGGTACAAGACAGCTTTTCCTTGCCAATATCTCTCTTTTGCAAAGAGCTGTGCATTGGAAAATTCAGGGCTATGTCGTGTAGATGATGGCCTAACAGCAGGCTTTAAAATGTTCTTTCTAGTGTCCTTCGTTTGGGAGAAAAATGCAATGGTACAAGACAGCTTTTCCTTGCCAATATCTTTCTTTTGCAAAGAGCTGCGCATTGGAAAATTCAGGGCTATGTCGTGTAGATGATGGCCTAACAGGAGGCTTTAAAATTTTCTTTCTAGTGTCCTTCGTTTGGGAGAAAAATGCAAAGGTACAAGACAGCTTTTCCTTGCCAATATCTCTCTTTTGCAAAGAGCTACGCATTGGAAAATTCAGGGCTATGTCGTGTAGATGATGGCCTAACAGGAGGCTTTAACATTTTCTTTCTAGTGACCTTCGTTTGGGAGAAAAATGCAAAGGTACAAGACAGCTTTTCCTTGCCAATATCTCTCTTTTGCAAAGAGCTGCGCATTGGAAAATTCAGGGCTATGTCGTGTAGATGATGGCCTAACAGGAGGCTTTAAAATTTTCTTTCTAGTGTCCTTCGTTTGGGAGAAAAATGCAATGGTACAAGACAGCTTTTCCTTGCCAATATCTCTCTTTTGCAAAGAGCTGCGCATTGGAAAATTCAGGGCTATGTCGTGTAGATGATGGCCTAACAGGAGGCTTTAAAATTTTCTTTCTAGTGACCTTCGTTTGGGAGAAAAATGCAAAGGTACAAGACAGCTTTTCCTTGCCAATATCTCTCTTTTGCAAAGAGCTGCGCATTGGAAAATTCAGGGCTATGTCGTGTAGATGATGGCCTAACAGGAGGCTTTAACATTTTCTTTCTGGTGTCCTTCGTTTGGGAGAAAAATGCAATGGTACAAGACAGCTTTTCCTTGCCAATATCTCTCTTTTGCAAAGAGCTGCGCATTGGAAAATTCAGGGCTATGTCGTGTAGATGATGGCCTAACAGGGGGCTTTAAAATTTTCTTTCTAGTGACCTTCGTTTGGGAGAAAAATGCAAAGGTACAAGACAGCTTTTCCTTGCCAATATCTCTCTTTTGCAAAGAGCTGCGCATTGGAAAATTCAGGGCTATGTCGTGTAGATGATGGCCTAACAGGAGGCTTTAACATTTTCTTTCTAGTGTCCTTCGTTTGGGAGAAAAATGCAATGGTACAAGACAGCTTTTCCTTGCCAATATCTCTCTTTTGCAAAGAGCTGCGCATTGGAAAATTCAGGGCTATGTCGTGTAGATGATGGCCAAACAGGAGGCTTTAAAATTTTCTTTCTAGTGTCCTTCGTTTGGGAGAAAAATGCAATGGTACAAGACAGCTTTTCCTTGCCAATATCTCTCTTTTGCAAAGAGCTGCGCATTGGAAAATTCAGGGCTATGTCGTGTAGATGATGGCCTAACAGGAGGCTTTAAAATTTTCTTTCTAGTGACCTTCGTTTGGGAGAAAAATGCAAAGGTACAATACAGCTTTTCCTTGCCAATATCTCTCTTTTGCAAAGAGCTGCGCATTGGAAAATTCAGGGCTATGTCGTGTAGATGATGGCCTAACAGCAGGCTTTAAAATGTTCTTTCTAGTGTCCTTCGTTTGGGAGAAAAATGCAATGGTACAAGACAGCTTTTCCTTGCCAATATCTCTCTTTTGCAAAGAGCTGCGCATTGGAAAATTCAGGGCTATGTCGTGTAGATGATGGCCTAACAGGAGGCTTTAAAATTTTCTTTCTAGTGTCCTTCGTTTGGGAGAAAAATGCAAAGGTACAAGACAGCTTTTCCTTGCCAATATCTCTCTTTTGCAAAGAGCTGCGCATTGGAAAATTCAGGGCTATGTCGTGTAGATGATGGCCTAACAGGAGGCTTTAAAATTTTCTTTCTAGCGTCCTTCGTTTGGGAGAAAAATGCAAAGGTACAAGACAGCTTTTCCTTGCCAATATCTCTCTTTTGCAAAGAGCTACGCATTGAAAAATTCAGGGCTATGTCGTGTAGATGATGGCCTAACAGGAGGCTTTAAAATTTTCTTTCTAGTGTCCTTCGTTTGGGAGAAAAATGCAATGGTACAAGACAGCTTTTCCTTGCCAATATCTCTCTTTTGCAAAGAGCTGCGCATTGGAAAATTCAGGGCTATGTCGTGTAGATGACGGCCTAACAGGAGGCTTTAAAATTTTCTTTCTAGTTTCCTTTGTTTGGGAGAAAAATGCAAAGGTACAAGACAGCTTTTCCTTGCCAATATCTCTCTTTTGCAAAGAGCTGCGCATTGGAAAATTCAGGGCTATGTCGTGTAGATGATGGCCTAACAGGAGGCTTTAAAATTTTCTTTCTAGTGTCCTTCGTTTGGGAGAAAAATGCAAAGGTACAAGACAGCTTTTCCTTGCCAATATCTCTCTTTTGCAAAGAGCTACGCATTGGAAAATTCAGGGCTATGTCGTGTAGATGATGGCCTAACAGGAGGCTTTAACATTTTCTTTCTAGTGTCCTTCGTTTGGGAGAAAAATGCAAAGGTACAAGACAGCTTTTCCTTGCCAATATCTCTCTTTTGCAAAGAGCTACGCATTGGAAAATTCAGGGCTATGTCGTGTAGATGATGGCCTAACAGGAGGCTTTAAAATTTTCTTTCTAGTGTCCTTCGTTTGGGAGAAAAATGCAATGGTACAAGACAGCTTTTCCTTGCCAATATCTCTCTTTTGCAAAGAGCTGCGCATTGGAAAATTCAGGGCTATGTCGTGTAGATGACGGCCTAACAGGAGGCTTTAAAATTTTCTTTCTAGTTTCCTTTGTTTGGGAGAAAAATGCAAAGGTACAAGACAGCTTTTCCTTGCCAATATCTCTCTTTTGCAAAGAGCTGCGCATTGGAAAATTCAGGGCTATGTCGTGTAGATGATGGCCTAACAGGAGGCTTTAAAATTTTCTTTCTAGTGTCCTTCGTTTGGGAGAAAAATGCAAAGGTACAAGACAGCTTTTCCTTGCCAATATCTCTCTTTTGCAAAGAGCTACGCATTGGAAAATTCAGGGCTATGTCGTGTAGATGATGGCCTAACAGGAGGCTTTAACATTTTCTTTCTAGTGACCTTCGTTTGGGAGAAAAATGCAAAGGTACAAGACAGCTTTTCCTTGCCAATATCTCTCTTTTGCAAAGAGCTGCGCATTGGAAAATTCAGGGCTATGTCGTGTAGATGATGGCCTAACAGGAGGCTTTAAAATTTTCTTTCTAGTGTCCTTCGTTTGGGAGAAAAATGCAATGGTACAAGACAGCTTTTCCTTGCCAATATCTCTCTTTTGCAAAGAGCTGCGCATTGGAAAATTCAGGGCTATGTCGTGTAGATGATGGCCTAACAGGAGGCTTTAAAATTTTCTTTCTAGTTTCCTTCGTTTGGGAGAAAAATGCAAAGGTACAAGACAGCTTTTCCTTGCCAATATCTCTCTTTTGCAAAGAGCTGCGCATTGGAAAATTCAGGGCTATGTCGTGTAGATGATGGCCTAACAGGAGGCTTTAAAATTTTCTTTCTAGCGTCCTTCGTTTGGGAGAAAAATGCAAAGGTACAAGACAGCTTTTCCTTGCCAATATCTCTCTTTTGCAAAGAGCTACGCATTGGAAAATTCAGGGCTATGTCGTGTAGATGATGGCCTAACAGGAGGCTTTAAAATTTTCTTTCTAGTGTCCTTCGTTTGGGAGAAAAATGCAATGGTACAAGACAGCTTTTCCTTGCCAATATCTCTCTATTGCAAAGAGCTGCGCATTGGAAAATTCAGGGCTATGTCGTGTAGATGATGGCCTAGCAGGAGGCTTTAAAATGTTCTTTCTAGTGTCCTTCGTTTGGGAGAAAAATGCAATGGTACAAGACAGCTTTTCCTTGCCAATATCTCTCTTTTGCAAAGAGCTGCGCATTGGAAAATTCAGGGCTATGTCGTGTAGATGATGGCCTAACAGGAGGCTTTAAAATGTTCTTTCTAGTGTCCTTCGTTTGGGAGAAAAATGCAATGGTACAAGACAGCTTTTCCTTGCCAATATCTCTCTTTTGCAAAGAGCTGCGCATTGGAAAATTCAGGGCTATGTCGTGTAAATGATGGCCTAACAGGAGGCTTTAAAATTTTCTTTCTAGTGTCCTTCGTTTGGGAGAAAAATGCAATGGTACAAGACAGCTTTTCCTTGCCAATATCTCTCTTTTGCAAAGAGCTGCGCATTGGAAAATTCAGGGCTATGTCGTGTAGATGATGGCCTAACAGGAGGCTTTAAAATTTTCTTTCTAGTTTCCTTCGTTTGGGAGAAAAATGCAAAGGTACAAGACAGCTTTTCCTTGCCAATATCTCTCTTTTGCAAAGAGCTGCGCATTGGAAAATTCAGGGCTATGTCGCGTAGATGATGGCCTAACAGGAGGCTTTAAAATTTTCTTTCTAGTGTCCTTCGTTTGGGAGAAAAATGCAATGGTACAAGACAGCTTTTCCTTGCCAATATCTCTCTATTGCAAAGAGCTGCGCATTGGAAAATTCAGAGCTATGTCGTGTAGATGATGGCCTAACAGGAGGCTTTAAAATGTTCTTTCTAGTGTCCTTCGTTTGGGAGAAAAATGCAATGGTACAAGACAGCTTTTCCTTGCCAATATATCTCTTTTGCAAAGAGCTGCGCATTGGAAAATCAGGGCTATGTCGTGTAGATGATGGCCTAACAGGAGGCTTTAAAATGTTCTTTCTAGTGTCCTTCGTTTGGGAGAAAAATGCAATGGTACAAGACAGCTTTTCCTTGCCAATATCTCTCTTTTGCAAAGAGCTGCGCATTGGAAAATTCAGGGCTATGTCGTGTAGATGATGGCCTAACAGGAGGCTTTAAAATTTTCTTTCTAGTGTCCTTCGTTTGGGAGAAAAATGCAATGGTACAAGACAGCTTTCCTTGCCAATATCTCTCTTTTGCAAAGAGCTGCGCATTGGAAAATTCAGGGCTATGTCGTGTAGATGATGGCCTAACAGGAGGCTTTAAAATTTTCTTTCTAGTGACCTTCGTTTGGGAGAAAAATGCAAAGGTACAAGACAGCTTTTCCTTGCCAATATCTCTCTTTTGCAAAGAGCTGCGCATTGGAAAATTCAGGGCTATGTCGTGTAGATGATGGCCTAACAGGAGGCTTTAAAATGTTCTTTCTAGTGTCCTTCGTTTGGGAGAAAAATGCAATGGTACAAGACAGCTTTTCCTTGCCAATATCTCTCTTTTGCAAAGAGCTGCGCATTGGAAAATTCAGGGCTATGTCGTGTAGATGATGGCCTAACAGGAGGCTTTAAAATTTTCTTTCTAGTGTCCTTCGTTTGGGAGAAAAATGCAAAGGTACAAGACAGCTTTTCCTTGCCAATATCTCTCTTTTGCAAAGAGCTACGCATTGGAAAATTCAGGGCTATGTCGTGTAGATGATGGCCTAACAGGAGGCTTTAAAATTTTCTTTCTAGTGACCTTCGTTTGGGAGAAAAATGCAAAGGTACAAGACAGCTTTTCCTTGCCAATATCTCTCTTTTGCAAAGAGCTGCGCATTGGAAAATTCAGGTCTATGTCGTGTAGATGATGGCCTAACAGGAGGCTTTAAAATTTTCTTTCTAGTGTCCTTCGTTTGGGAGAAAAATGCAAAGGTACAAGACAGCTTTTCCTTGCCAATATCTCTCTTTTGCAAAGAGCTGCGCATTGGAAAATTCAGGGCTATGTCGTGTAGATGATGGCCTAACAGGAGGCTTTAAAATTTTCTTTCTAGTTTCCTTCGTTTGGGAGAAAAATGCAAAGGTACAAGACAGCTTTTCCTTGCCAATATCTCTCTTTTGCAAAGAGCTGCGCATTGGAAAATTCAGGGCTATGTCGTGTAGATGATGGCCTAACAGGAGGCTTTAAAATTTTCTTTCTAGTGTCCTTCGTTTGGGAGAAAAATGCAATGGTACAAGACAGCTTTTCCTTGCCAATATCTCTCTATTGCAAAGAGCTGCGCATTGGAAAATTCAGGGCTATGTCGTGTAGATGATGGCCTAACAGGAGGCTTTAAAATGTTCTTTCTAGTGTCCTTCGTTTGGGAGAAAAATGCAATGGTACAAGACAGCTTTTCCTTGCCAATATATCTCTTTTGCAAAGAGCTGCGCATTGGAAAATCAGGGCTATGTCGTGTAGATGATGGCCTAACAGGAGGCTTTAAAATGTTCTTTCTAGTGTCCTTCGTTTGGGAGAAAAATGCAATGGTACAAGACAGCTTTTCCTTGCCAATATCTCTCTTTTGCAAAGAGCTGCGCATTGGAAAATTCAGGGCTATGTCGTGTAGATGATGGCCTAACAGGAGGCTTTAAAATTTTCTTTCTAGTGACCTTCGTTTGGGAGAAAAATGCAAAGGTACAAGACAGCTTTTCCTTGCCAATATCTCTCTTTTGCAAAGAGCTGCGCATTGGAAAATTCAGGGCTATGTCGTGTAGATGATGGCCTAACAGGAGGCTTTAAAATGTTCTTTCTAGTGTCCTTCGTTTGGGAGAAAAATGCAATGGTACAAGACAGCTTTTCCTTGCCAATATCTCTCTTTTGCAAAGAGCGGCGCATTGGAAAATTCAGGGCTATGGCGTGTAGATGATGGCCTAACAGGAGGCTTTAAAATTTTCTTTCTAGTGTCCTTCGTTTGGGAGAAAAATGCAAAGGTACAAGACAGCTTTTCCTTGCCAATATCTCTCTTTTTCAAAGAGCTACGCATTGGAAAATTCAGGGCTATGTCGTGTAGATGATGGCCTAACAGGAGGCTTTAAAATTTTCTTTCTAGTGACCTTCGTTTGGGAGAAAAATGCAAAGGTACAAGACAGCTTTTCCTTGCCAATATCTCTCTTTTGCAAAGAGCTGCGCATTGGAAAATTCAGGGCTATGTCGTGTAGATGATGGCCTAACAGGAGGCTTTAAAATGTTCTTTCTAGTGTCCTTCGTTTGGGAGAAAAATGCAATGGTACAAGACAGCTTTTCCTTGCCAATATCTCTCTTTTGCAAAGAGCTGCGCATTGGAAAATTCAGGGCTATGGCGTGTAGATGATGGCCTAACAGGAGGCTTTAAAATTTTCTTTCTAGTGTCCTTCGTTTGGGAGAAAAATGCAAAGGTACAAGACAGCTTTTCCTTGCCAATATCTCTCTTTTTCAAAGAGCTACGCATTGGAAAATTCAGGGCTATGTCGTGTAGATGATGGCCTAACAGGAGGCTTTAAAATTTTCTTTCTAGTGACCTTCGTTTGGGAGAAAAATGCAAAGGTACAAGACAGCTTTTCCTTGCCAATATCTCTCTTTTGCAAAGAGCTGCGCATTGGAAAATTCAGGGCTATGTCGTGTAGATGATGGACTAACAGGAGGCTTTAAAATTTTCTTTCTAGTGTCCTTCGTTTGGTAGAAAAATGCAAAGGTACAAGACAGCTTTTCCTTGCCAATATCTCTCTTTTGCAAAGAGCTACGCATTGGAAAATTCAGGGCTATGTCGTGTAGATGATGGCCTAACAGGAGGCTTTAAAAATTTCTTTCTAGTGTCCTTCGTTTGGGAGAAAAATGCAATGGTACAAGACAGCTTTTCCTTGCCAATATCTCTCTTTTGCAAAGAGCTGCGCATTGGAAAATTCAGGGCTATGTCGTGTAGATGATGGCCTAACAGGAGGCTTTAAAATTTTCTTTCTAGTGTCCTTCGTTTGGGAGAAAAATGCAAAGGTACAAGACAGCTTTTCCTTGCCAATATCTCTCTTTTGCAAAGAGCTACGCATTGGAAAATTCAGGGCTATGTCGTGTAGATGATGGCCTAACAGGAGGCTTTAAAATTTTCTTTCTAGTGACCTTCGTTTGGGAGAAAAATGCAAAGGTACAAGACAGCTTTTCCTTGCCAATATCTCTCTTTTGCAAAGAGCTGCGCATTGGAAAATTCAGGGCTATGTCGTGTAGATGATGGCCTAACAGGAGGCTTTAAAATTTTCTTTCTAGTGTCCTTCGTTTGGGAGAAAAATGCAAAGGTACAAGACAGCTTTTCCTTGCCAATATCTCTCTTTTGCAAAGAGCTGCGCATTGGAAAATTCAGGGCTATGTCGTGTAGATGATGGCCTAACAGGAGGCTTTAAAATTTTCTTTCTAGTGTCCTTCGTTTGGGAGAAAAATGCAAAGGTACAAGACAGCTTTTCCTTGCCAATATCTCTCTTTTGCAAAGAGCTACGCATTGGAAAATTCAGGGCTATGTCGTGTAGATGATGGCCTAACAGGAGGCTTTAAAATTTTCTTTCTAGTGACCTTCGTTTGGGAGAAAAATGCAAAGGTACAAGACAGCTTTTCCTTGCCAATATCTCTCTTTTGCAAAGAGCTGCGCATTGGAAAATTCAGGGCTATGTCGTGTAGATGATGGCCTAACAGGAGGCTTTAAAATTTTCTTTCTAGTGTCCTTCGTTTGGGAGAAAAATGCAAAGGTACAAGACAGCTTTTCCTTGCCAATATCTCTCTTTTGCAAAGAGCTGCGCATTGGAAAATTCAGGGCTATGTCGTGTAGATGATGGCCTAACAGGAGGCTTTAAAATTTTCTTTCTAGTGTCCTTCGTTTGGGAGAAAAATGCAATGGTACAAGACAGCTTTTCCTTGCCAATATCTCTCTATTGCAAAGAGCTGCGCATTGGAAAATTCAGGGCTATGTCGTGTAGATGATGGCCTAACAGGAGGCTTTAAAATGTTCTTTCTAGTGTCCTTCGTTTGGGAGAAAAATGCAATGGTACAAGACAGCTTTTCCTTGCCAATATATCTCTTTTGCAAAGAGCTGCGCATTGGAAAATCAGGGCTATGTCGTGTAGATGATGGCCTAACAGGAGGCTTTAAAATGTTCTTTCTAGTGTCCTTCGTTTGGGAGAAAAATGCAATGGTACAAGACAGCTTTTCCTTGCCAATATCTCTCTTTTGCAAAGAGCTGCGCATTGGAAAATTCAGGGCTATGTCGTGTAGATGATGGCCTAACAGGAGGCTTTAAAATTTTCTTTCTAGTGTCCTTCGTTTGGGAGAAAAATGCAATGGTACAAGACAGCTTTTCCTTGCCAATATCTCTCTTTTGCAAAGAGCTGCGCATTGGAAAATTCAGGGCTATGTCGTGTAGATGATGGCCTAACAGGAGGCTTTAAAATTTTCTTTCTAGTGACCTTCGTTTGGGAGAAAAATGCAAAGGTACAAGACAGCTTTTCCTTGCCAATATCTCTCTTTTGCAAAGAGCTGCGCATTGGAAAATTCAGGGCTATGTCGTGTAGATGATGGCCTAACAGGAGGCTTTAAAATGTTCTTTCTAGTGTCCTTCGTTTGGGAGAAAAATGCAATGGTACAAGACAGCTTTTCCTTGCCAATATCTCTCTTTTGCAAAGAGCTGCGCATTGGAAAATTCAGGGCTATGTCGTGTAGATGATGGCCTAACAGGAGGCTTTAAAATTTTCTTTCTAGTGACCTTCGTTTGGGAGAAAAATGCAAAGGTACAAGACAGCTTTTCCTTGCCAATATCTCTCTTTTGCAAAGAGCTGCGCATTGGAAAATTCAGGGCTATGTCGTGTAGATGATGGCCTAACAGGAGGCTTTAAAATTTTCTTTCTAGTGTCCTTCGTTTGGGAGAAAAATGCAAAGGTACAAGACAGCTTTTCCTTGCCAATATCTCTCTTTTTCAAAGAGCTACGCATTGGAAAATTCAGGGCTATGTCGTGTAGATGATGGCCTAACAGGAGGCTTTAAAATTTTCTTTCTAGTGACCTTCGTTTGGGAGAAAAATGCAAAGGTACAAGACAGCTTTTCCTTGCCAATATCTCTCTTTTGCAAAGAGCTGCGCATTGGAAAATTCAGGGCTATGTCGTGTAGATGATGGCCTAACAGGAGGCTTTAAAATTTTCTTTCTAGTGTCCTTCGTTTGGTAGAAAAATGCAAAGGTACAAGACAGCTTTTCCTTGCCAATATCTCTCTTTTGCAAAGAGCTACGCATTGGAAAATTCAGGGCTATGTCGTGTAGATGATGGCCTAACAGGAGGCTTTAAAATTTTCTTTCTAGTGTCCTTCGTTTGGGAGAAAAATGCAATGGTACAAGACAGCTTTTCCTTGCCAATATCTCTCTTTTGCAAAGAGCTGCGCATTGGAAAATTCAGGGCTATGTCGTGTAGATGATGGCCTAACAGGAGCCTTTAAAATTTTCTTTCTAGTGTCCTTCGTTTGGGAGAAAAATGCAAAGGTACAAGACAGCTTTTCCTTGCCAATATCTCTCTTTTGCAAAGAGCTGCGCATTGGAAAATTCAGGGCTATGTCGTGTAGATGATGGCCTAACAGGAGGCTTTAAAATTTTCTTTCTAGTGTCCTTCGTTTGGGAGAAAAATGCAAAGGTACAAGACAGCTTTTCCTTGCCAATATCTCTCTTTTGCAAAGAGCTGCGCATTGGAAAATTCAGGGCTATGTCGTGTAGATGATGGCCTAACAGGAGGCTTTAAAATTTTCTTTCTAGTGTCCTTCGTTTGGGAGAAAAATGCAAAGGTACAAGACAGCTTTTCCTTGCAAATATCTCTCTTTTGCAAAGAGCTACGCATTGGAAAATTCAGGGCTATGTCGTGTAGATGATGGCCTAACAGGAGGCTTTAAAATTTTCTTTCTAGTGACCTTCGTTTGGGAGAAAAATGCAAAGGTACAAGACAGCTTTTCCTTGCCAATATCTCTCTTTTGCAAAGAGCTGCGCATTGGAAAATTCAGGGCTATGTCGTGTAGATGATGGCCTAACAGCAGGCTTTAAAATGTTCTTTCTAGTGTCCTTCGTTTGGGAGAAAAATGCAATGGTACAAGACAGCTTTTCCTTGCCAATATCTCTCTTTTGCAAAGAGCTGCGCATTGGAAAATTCAGGGCTATGTCGTGTAGATGATGGCCTAACAGGAGGCTTTAAAATTTTCTTTCTAGTGTCCTTCGTTTGGGAGAAAAATGCAAAGGTACAAGACAGCTTTTCCTTGCCAATATCTCTCTTTTGCAAAGAGCTGCGCATTGGAAAATTCAGGGCTATGTCGTGTAGATGATGGCCTAACAGGAGGCTTTAAAATTTTCTTTCTAGTGTCCTTCGTTTGGGAGAAAAATGCAAAGGTACAAGACAGCTTTTCCTTGCAAATATCTCTCTTTTGCAAAGAGCTACGCATTGGAAAATTCAGGGCTATGTCGTGTAGATGATGGCCTAACAGGAGGCTTTAAAATTTTCTTTCTAGTGACCTTCGTTTGGGAGAAAAATGCAAAGGTACAAGACAGCTTTTCCTTGCCAATATCTCTCTTTTGCAAAGAGCTGCGCATTGGAAAATTCAGGGCTATGTCGTGTAGATGATGGCCTAACAGCAGGCTTTAAAATGTTCTTTCTAGTGTCCTTCGTTTGGGAGAAAAATGCAATGGTACAAGACAGCTTTTCCTTGCCAATATCTCTCTTTTGCAAAGAGCTGCGCATTGGAAAATTCAGGGCTATGTCGTGTAGATGATGGCCTAACAGGAGGCTTTAAAATTTTCTTTCTAGTGTCCTTCGTTTGGGAGAAAAATGCAAAGGTACAAGACAGCTTTTCCTTGCCAATATCTCTCTTTTGCAAAGAGCTGCGCATTGGAAAATTCAGGGCTATGTCGTGTAGATGATGGCCTAACAGGAGGCTTTAAAATTTTCTTTCTAGTTTCCTTCGTTTGGGAGAAAAATGCAAAGGTACAAGACAGCTTTTCCTTGCCAATATCTCTCTTTTGCAAAGAGCTGCGCATTGGAAAATTCAGGGCTATGTCGTGTAGATGATGGCCTAACAGGAGGCTTTAAAATTTTCTTTCTAGCGTCCTTCGTTTGGGAGAAAAATGCAAAGGTACAAGACAGCTTTTCCTTGCCAATATCTCTCTTTTGCAAAGAGCTACGCATTGGAAAATTCAGGGCTATGTCGTGTAGATGATGGCCTAACAGGAGGCTTTAAAATTTTCTTTCTAGTGTCCTTCGTTTGGGTGAAAAATGCAATGGTACAAGACAGCTTTTCCTTGCCAATATCTCTCTTTTGCAAAGAGCTGCGCATTGGAAAATTCAGGGCTATGTCGTGTAGATGATGGCCTAACAGGAGGCTTTAAAATTTTCTTTCTAGTTTCCTTCGTTTGGGAGAAAAATGCAAAGGTACAAGACAGCTTTTCCTTGCCAATATCTCTCTTTTGCAAAGAGCTGCGCATTGGAAAATTCAGGGCTATGTCGTGTAGATGATGGCCTAACAGGAGGCTTTAAAATTTTCTTTCTAGTGTCCTTCGTTTGGGAGAAAAATGCAAAGGTACAAGACAGCTTTTCCTTGCCAATATCTCTCTTTTGCAAAGAGCTACGCATTGGAAAATTCAGGTCTATGTCGTGTAGATGATGGCCTAACAGGAGGCTTTAAAATTTTCTTTCTAGTGACCTTCGTTTGGGAGAAAAATGCAAAGGTACAAGACAGCTTTTCCTTGCCAATATCTCGATTTTGCAAAGAGCTGCGCATTGGAAAATTCAGGGCTATGTCGTGTAGATGATGGCCTAACAGGAGGCTTTAAAATTTTCTTTCTAGTGTCCTTCGTTTGGGAGAAAAATGCAAAGGTACAAGACAGCTTTTCCTTGCCAATATCTCTCTTTTGCAAAGAGCTGCGCATTGGAAAATTCAGGGCTATGTCGTGTAGATGATGGCCTAACAGCAGGCTTTAAAATGTTCTTTCTAGTGACCTTCGTTTGGGAGAAAAATGCAATGGTACAAGACAGCTTTTCCTTGCCAATATCTCTCTTTTGCAAAGAGCTGCGCATTGGAAAATTCAGGGCTATGTCGTGTAGATGATGGCCTAACAGGAGGCTTTAAAATTCTCTTTCTAGTGTCCTTCGTTTGGGAGAAAAATGCAAAGGTACAAGACAGCTTTTCCTTGCCAATATCTCTCTTTTGCAAAGAGCTACGCATTGGAAAATTCAGGGCTATGTCGTGTAGATGATGGCCTAACAGGAGGCTTTAAAATTTTCTTTCTAGTGACCTTCGTTTGGGAGAAAAATGCAAAGGTACAAGACAGCTTTTCCTTGCCAATAATTCTCTTTTGCAAAGAGCTGCGCATTGGAAAATTCAGGGCTATGTCGTGTAGATGATGGCCTAACAGGAGGCTTTAAAATTTTCTTTCTAGCGTCCTTCGTTTGGGAGAAAAATGCAAAGGTACAAGACAGCTTTTCCTTGCCAATATCTCTCTTTTGCAAAGAGCTACGCATTGGAAAATTCAGGGCTATGTCGTGTAGATGATGGCCTAACAGGAGGCTTTAGAATTTTCTTTCTAGTGTCCTTCGTTTGGGAGAAAAATGCAATGGTACAAGACAGCTTTTCCTTGCCAATATCTCTCTTTTGCAAAGAGCTGCGCATTGGAAAATTCAGGGCTATGTCGTGTAGATGATGGCCTAACAGGAGGCTTTAAAATTTTCTTTCTAGTGTCCTTCGTTTGGGAGAAAAATGCAATGGTACAAGACAGCTTTTCCTTGCCAATATCTCTCTATTGCAAAGAGCTGCGCATTGGAAAATTCAGGGCTATGTCGTGTAGATGATGGCCTAACAGGAGGCTTTAAAATGTTCTTTCTAGTGTCCTTCGTTTGGGAGAAAAATGCAATGGTACAAGACAGCTTTTCCTTGCCAATATATCTCTTTTGCAAAGAGCTGCGCATTGGAAAATCAGGGCTATGTCGTGTAGATGATGGCCTAACAGGAGGCTTTAAAATGTTCTTTCTAGTGTCCTTCGTTTGGGAGAAAAATGCAATGGTACAAGACAGCTTTTCCTTGCCAATATCTCTCTTTTGCAAAGAGCTGCGCATTGGAAAATTCAGGGCTATGTCGTGTAGATGATGGCCTAACAGGAGGCTTTAAAATTTTCTTTCTAGTGACCTTCGTTTGGGAGAAAAATGCAAAGGTACAAGACAGCTTTTCCTTGCCAATATCTCTCTTTTGCAAAGAGCTGCGCATTGGAAAATTCAGGGCTATGTCGTGTAGATGATGGCCTAACAGGAGGCTTTAAAATGTTCTTTCTAGTGTCCTTCGTTTGGGAGAAAAATGCAATGGTACAAGACAGCTTTTCCTTGCCAATATCTCTCTTTTGCAAAGAGCTGCGCATTGGAAAATTCAGGGCTATGTCGTGTAGATGATGGCCTAACAGGAGGCTTTAAAATTTTCTTTCTAGTGTCCTTCGTTTGGGAGAAAAATGCAATGGTACAAGACAGCTTTTCCTTGCCAATATCTCTCTTTTGCAAAGAGCTGCGCATTGGAAAATTCAGGGCTATGTCGTGTAGATGATGGCCTAACAGGAGGCTTTAAAATTTTCTTTCTAGTGTCCTTCGTTTGGGAGAAAAATGCAATGGTACAAGACAGCTTTTCCTTGCCAATATCTCTCTTTTGCAAAGAGCTGCGCATTGGAAAATTCAGGGCTATGTCGTGTAGATGATGGCCTAACAGGAGGCTTTAAAATTTTCTTTCTAGTTTCCTTCGTTTGGGAGAAAAATGCAAAGGTACAAGACAGCTTTTCCTTGCCAATATCTCTCTTTTGCAAAGAGCTGCGCATTGGAAAATTCAGGGCTATGTCGTGTAGATGATGGCCTAACAGGAGGCTTTAAAATTTTCTTTCTAGTGTCCTTCGTTTGGGAGAAAAATGCAATGGTACAAGACAGCTTTTCCTTGCCAATATCTCTCTTTTGCAAAGAGCTGCGCATTGGAAAATTCAGGGCTATGTCGTGTAGATGATGGCCTAACAGGAGGCTTTAAAATGCCCTGAATTTTCCAATGCGCAGCTCTTTGCAAAAGAGAGATATTGGCAAGGAAAAGCTGTCTTGTACCATTGCATTTTTCTCCCAAACGAAGGACACTAGAAAGAACATTTTAAAGCCTCCTGTTAGGCCATCATCTACACGACATAGCCCTGAATTTTCCAATGCGCAGCTCTTTGCAAAAGAGAGATATTGGCAAAGAAAAGCTGTCTTGTACCATTGCATTTTTCTCCCAAACGAAGGACACTAGAAAGAAAATTTTAAAGCCTCCTGTTAGGCCATCATCTACACGACATAGCCCTGAATTTTCCAATGCGCAGCTCTTTGCAAAAGAGAGATATTGGCAAGGAAAAGCTGTCTTGTACCTTTGCATTTTTCTCCCAAACGAAGGACACTAGAAAGAAAATTTTAAAGCCTCCTGTTAGGCCATCATCTACACGACATAGCCCTGAATTTTCCAATGCGTAGCTCTTTGCAAAAGAGAGATATTGGCAAGGAAAAGCTGTCTTGTACCTTTGCATTTTTCTCCCAAACGAAGGACACTAGAAAGAAAATTTTAAAGCCTCCTGTTAGGCCATCATCTACACGACATAGCCCTGAATTTTCCAATGCGCAGCTCTTTGCAAAAGAGAGATATTGGCAAGGAAAAGCTGTCTTGTACCTTTGCATTTTTCTCCCAAACGAAGGTCACTAGAAAGAAAATTTTAAAGCCTCCTGTTAGGCCATCATCTACACGACATAGCCCTGAATTTTCCAATGCGTAGCTCTTTGCAAAAGAGAGATATTGGCAAGGAAAAGCTGTCTTGTACCTTTGCATTTTTCTCCCAAACGAAGGACACTAGAAAGAAAATTTTAAAGCCTCCTGTTAGGCCATCATCTACACGACATAGCCCTGAATTTTCCAATGCGCAGCTCTTTGCAAAAGAGAGATATTGGCAAGGAAAAGCTGTTTTGTACCATTGCATTTTTCTCCCAAACGAAGGACACTAGAAAGAAAATTTTAAAGCCTCCTGTTAGGCCATCATCTACACGACATAGCCCTGAATTTTCCAATGCGTAGCTCTTTGCAAAAGAGAGATATTGGCAAGGAAAAGCTGTCTTGTACCTTTGCATTTTTCTCCCAAACGAAGGACACTAGAAAGAAAATTTTAAAGCCTCCTGTTAGGCCATCATCTACACGACATAGCCCTGAATTTTCCAATGCGCAGCTCTTTGCAAAAGAGAGATATTGGCAAGGAAAAGCTGTCTTGTACCATTGCATTTTTCTCCCAAACGAAGGACACTAGAAAGAACATTTTAAAGCCTCCTGTTAGGCCATCATCTACACGACATAGCCCTGAATTTTCCAATGCGCAGCTCTTTGCAAAAGAGATATATTGGCAAGGAAAAGCTGTCTTGTACCATTGCATTTTTCTCCCAAACGAAGGACACTAGAAAGAACATTTTAAAGCCTCCTGTTAGGCCATCATCTACACGACATAGCCCTGAATTTTCCAATGCGCAGCTCTTTGCAATAGAGAGATATTGGCAAGGAAAAGCTGTCTTGTACCATTGCATTTTTCTCCCAAACGAAGGACACTAGAAAGAAAATTTTAAAGCCTCCTGTTAGGCCATCATCTACACGACATAGCCCTGAATTTTCCAATGCGCAGCTCTTTGCAAAAGAGAGATATTGGCAAGGAAAAGCTGTCTTGTACCTTTGCATTTTTCTCCCAAACGAAGGTCACTAGAAAGAAAATTTTAAAGCCTCCTGTTAGGCCATCATCTACACGACATAGCCCTGAATTTTCCAATGCGTAGCTCTTTGCAAAAGAGAGATATTGGCAAGGAAAAGCTGTCTTGTACCTTTGCATTTTTCTCCCAGACGAAGGACACTAGAAAGAAAATTTTAAAGCCTCCTGTTAGGCCATCATCTACACGACATAGCCCTGAATTTTCCAATGCGCAGCTCTTTGCAAAAGAGAGATATTGGCAAGGAAAAGCTGTCTTGTACCATTGCATTTTTCTCCCAAACGAAGGACACTAGAAAGAAAATTTTAAAGCCTCCTGTTAGGCCATCATCTACACGACATAGCCCAGAATTTTCCAATGCGTAGCTCTTTGCAAAAGAGAGATATTGGCAAGGAAAAGCTGTCTTGTACCTTTGCATTTTTCTCCCAAACGAAGGACACTAGAAAGAAAATTTTAAAGCCTCCTGTTAGGCCATCATCTACACGACATAGCCCTGAATTTTCCAATGCGCAGCTCTTTGCAAAAGAGAGATATTGGCAAGGAAAAGCTGTCTTGTACCTTTGCATTTTTCTCCCAAATTTTAAAGCCTCCTGTTAGGCCATCATCTACACGACATAGCCCTGAATTTTCCAATGCGTAGCTCTTTGCAAAAGAGAGATATTGGCAAGGAAAAGCTGTCTTGTACCTTTGCATTTTTCTCCCAAACGAAGGACACTAGAAAGAAAATTTTAAAGCCTCCTGTTAGGCCATCATCTACACGACATAGCCCTGAATTTTCCAATGCGCAGCTCTTTGCAAAAGAGAGATATTGGCAAGGAAAAGCTGTCTTGTACCATTGCATTTTTCTCCCAAACGAAGGAAACTAGAAAGAACATTTTAAAGCCTCCTGTTAGGCCATCATCTACACGACATAGCCCTGAATTTTCCAATGCGCAGCTCTTTGCAAAAGAGAGATATTGGCAAGGAAAAGCTGTCTTGTACCTTTGCATTTTTCTCCCAAACGAAGGACACTAGAAAGAAAATTTTAAAGCCTCCTGTTAGGCCATCATCTACACGACATAGCCCTGAATTTTCCAATGCGTAGCTCTTTGCAAAAGAGAGATATTGGCAAGGAAAAGCTGTCTTGTACCTTTGCATTTTTCTCCCAAACGAAGGACACTAGAAAGAAAATTTTAAAGCCTCCTGTTAGGCCATCATCTACACGACATAGCCCTGAATTTTCCAATGCGTAGCTCTTTGCAAAAGAGAGATATTGGCAAGGAAAAGCTGTCTTGTACCTTTGCATTTTTCTCCCAAACGAAGGACACTAGAAAGAAAATTTTAAAGCCTCCTGTTAGGCCATCATCTACACGACATAGCCCTGAATTTTCCAATGCGCAGCTCTTTGCAAAAGAGAGATATTGGCAAGGAAAAGCTGTCTTGTACCTTTGCATTTTTCTCCCAAACGAAGGTCACTAGAAAGAAAATTTTAAAGCCTCCTGTTAGGCCATCATCTACACGACATAGCCCTGAATTTTCCAATGCGTAGCTCTTTGCAAAAGAGAGATATTGGCAAGGAAAAGCTGTCTTGTACCTTTGCATTTTTCTCCCAAACGAAGGACACTAGAAAGAAAATTTTAAAGCCTCCTGTTAGGCCATCATCTACACGACATAGCCCTGAATTTTCCAATGCGCAGCTCTTTGCAAAAGAGAGATATTGGCAAGGAAAAGCTGTTTTGTACCATTGCATTTTTCTCCCAAACGAAGGACACTAGAAAGAAAATTTTAAAGCCTCCTGTTAGGCCATCATCTACACGACATAGCCCTGAATTTTCCAATGCGTAGCTCTTTGCAAAAGAGAGATATTGGCAAGGAAAAGCTGTCTTGTACCTTTGCATTTTTCTCCCAAACGAAGGACACTAGAAAGAAAATTTTAAAGCCTCCTGTTAGGCCATCATCTACACGACATAGCCCTGAATTTTCCAATGCGCAGCTCTTTGCAAAAGAGAGATATTGGCAAGGAAAAGCTGTCTTGTACCATTGCATTTTTCTCCCAAACGAAGGTCACTAGAAAGAAAATTTTAAAGCCTCCTGTTAGGCCATCATCTACACGACATAGCCCTGAATTTTCCAATGCGTAGCTCTTTGCAAAAGAGAGATATTGGCAAGGAAAAGCTGTCTTGTACCATTGCATTTTTCTCCCAAACGAAGGACACTAGAAAGAACATTTTAAAGCCTCCTGTTAGGCCATCATCTACACGACATAGCCCTGAATTTTCCAATGCGCAGCTCTTTGCAAAAGAGAGATATTGGCAAGGAAAAGCTGTCTTGTACCTTTGCATTTTTCTCCCAAACGAAGGTCACTAGAAAGAAAATTTTAAATCCTCCTGTTAGGCCATCATCTACACGACATAGCCCTGAATTTTCCAATGCGCAGCTCTTTGCAAAAGAGAGATATTGGCAAGGAAAAGCTGTCTTGTACCATTGCATTTTTCTCCCAAACGAAGGACACTAGAAAAAACATTTTAAAGCCTCCTGTTAGGCCATCATCTACACGACATAGCCCTGAATTTTCCAATGCGCAGCTCTTTGCAAAAGAGATATATTGGCAAGGAAAAGCTGTCTTGTACCATTGCATTTTTCTCCCAAACGAAGGACACTAGAAAGAACATTTTAAAGCCTCCTGTTAGGCCATCATCTACACGACATAGCCCTGAATTTTCCAATGCGCAGCTCTTTGCAATAGAGAGATATTGGCAAGGAAAAGCTGTCTTGTACCATTGCATTTTTCTCCCAAACGAAGGACACTAGAAAGAAAATTTTAAAGCCTCCTGTTAGGCCATCATCTACACGACATAGCCCTGAATTTTCCAATGCGCAGCTCTTTGCAAAAGAGAGATATTGGCAAGGAAAAGCTGTCTTGTACCTTTGCATTTTTCTCCCAAACGAAGGAAACTAGAAAGAAAATTTTAAAGCCTCCTGTTAGGCCATCTTCTACATGACATAGCCCTGAATTTTCCAATGCGCAGCTCTTTGCAAAAGAGAGATATTGGCAAGGAAAAGCTGTCTTGTACCATTGCATTTTTCTCCCAAACGAAGGACACTAGAAAGAAAATTTTAAAGCCTCCTGTTAGGCCATCATCTACACGACATAGCCCTGAATTTTCCAATGCGCAGCTCTTTGCAAAAGAGAGATATTAGCAAGGAAAAGCTGTCTTGTACCTTTGCATTTTTCTCCCAAACGAAGGTCACTAGAAAGAAAATTTTAAAGCCTCCTGTTAGGCCATCATCTACACGACATAGCCCTGAATTTTCCAATGCGTAGCTCTTTGCAAAAGAGAGATATTGGCAAGGAAAAGCTGTCTTGTACCTTTGCATTTTTCTCCCAAACGAAGGACACTAGAAAAAACATTTTAAAGCCTCCTGTTAGGCCATCATCTACACGACATAGCCCTGAATTTTCCAATGCGCAGCTCTTTGCAAAAGAGATATATTGGCAAGGAAAAGCTGTCTTGTACCATTGCATTTTTCTCCCAAACGAAGGACACTAGAAAGAACATTTTAAAGCCTCCTGTTAGGCCATCATCTACACGACATAGCCCTGAATTTTCCAATGCGCAGCTCTTTGCAATAGAGAGATATTGGCAAGGAAAAGCTGTCTTGTACCATTGCATTTTTCTCCCAAACGAAGGACACTAGAAAGAAAATTTTAAAGCCTCCTGTTAGGCCATCATCTACACGACATAGCCCTGAATTTTCCAATGCGCAGCTCTTTGCAAAAGAGAGATATTGGCAAGGAAAAGCTGTCTTGTACCTTTGCATTTTTCTCCCAAACGAAGGAAACTAGAAAGAAAATTTTAAAGCCTCCTGTTAGGCCATCTTCTACATGACATAGCCCTGAATTTTCCAATGCGCAGCTCTTTGCAAAAGAGAGATATTGGCAAGGAAAAGCTGTCTTGTACCATTGCATTTTTCTCCCAAACGAAGGACACTAGAAAGAAAATTTTAAAGCCTCCTGTTAGGCCATCATCTACACGACATAGCCCTGAATTTTCCAATGCGCAGCTCTTTGCAAAAGAGAGATATTAGCAAGGAAAAGCTGTCTTGTACCTTTGCATTTTTCTCCCAAACGAAGGTCACTAGAAAGAAAATTTTAAAGCCTCCTGTTAGGCCATCATCTACACGACATAGCCCTGAATTTTCCAATGCGTAGCTCTTTGCAAAAGAGAGATATTGGCAAGGAAAAGCTGTCTTGTACCTTTGCATTTTTCTCCCAAACGAAGGACACTAGAAAGAAAATTTTAAAGCCTCCTGTTAGGCCATCATCTACACGACATAGCCCTGAATTTTCCAATGCGCAGCTCTTTGCAAAAGAGAGATATTGGCAAGGAAAAGCTGTCTTGTACCATTGCATTTTTCTCCCAAACGAAGGAAACTAGAAAGAACATTTTAAAGCCTCCTGTTAGGCCATCATCTACACGACATAGCCCTGAATTTTCCAATGCGCAGCTCTTTGCAAAAGAGAGATATTGGCAAGGAAAAGCTGTCTTGTACCTTTGCATTTTTCTCCCAAACGAAGGACACTAGAAAGAAAATTTTAAAGCCTCCTGTTAGGCCATCATCTACACGACATAGCCCTGAATTTTCCAATGCGTAGCTCTTTGCAAAAGAGAGATATTGGCAAGGAAAAGCTGTCTTGTACCTTTGCATTTTTCTCCCAAACGAAGGACACTAGAAAGAAAATTTTAAAGCCTCCTGTTAGGCCATCATCTACACGACATAGCCCTGAATTTTCCAATGCGTAGCTCTTTGCAAAAGAGAGATATTGGCAAGGAAAAGCTGTCTTGTACCTTTGCATTTTTCTCCCAAACGAAGGACACTAGAAAGAAAATTTTAAAGCCTCCTGTTAGGCCATCATCTACACGACATAGCCCTGAATTTTCCAATGCGCAGCTCTTTGCAAAAGAGAGATATTGGCAAGGAAAAGCTGTCTTGTACCTTTGCATTTTTCTCCCAAACGAAGGTCACTAGAAAGAAAATTTTAAAGCCTCCTGTTAGGCCATCATCTACACGACATAGCCCTGAATTTTCCAATGCGTAGCTCTTTGCAAAAGAGAGATATTGGCAAGGAAAAGCTGTCTTGTACCTTTGCATTTTTCTCCCAAACGAAGGACACTAGAAAGAAAATTTTAAAGCCTCCTGTTAGGCCATCATCTACACGACATAGCCCTGAATTTTCCAATGCGCAGCTCTTTGCAAAAGAGAGATATTGGCAAGGAAAAGCTGTTTTGTACCATTGCATTTTTCTCCCAAACGAAGGACACTAGAAAGAAAATTTTAAAGCCTCCTGTTAGGCCATCATCTACACGACATAGCCCTGAATTTTCCAATGCGTAGCTCTTTGCAAAAGAGAGATATTGGCAAGGAAAAGCTGTCTTGTACCTTTGCATTTTTCTCCCAAACGAAGGACACTAGAAAGAAAATTTTAAAGCCTCCTGTTAGGCCATCATCTACACGACATAGCCCTGAATTTTCCAATGCGCAGCTCTTTGCAAAAGAGAGATATTGGCAAGGAAAAGCTGTCTTGTACCATTGCATTTTTCTCCCAAACGAAGGTCACTAGAAAGAAAATTTTAAAGCCTCCTGTTAGGCCATCATCTACACGACATAGCCCTGAATTTTCCAATGCGTAGCTCTTTGCAAAAGAGAGATATTGGCAAGGAAAAGCTGTCTTGTACCTTTGCATTTTTCTCCCAAACGAAGGACACTAGAAAGAAAATTTTAAAGCCTCCTGTTAGGCCATCATCTACACGACATAGCCCTGAATTTTCCAATGCGCAGCTCTTTGCAAAAGAGAGATATTGGCAAGGAAAAGCTGTCTTGTACCATTGCATTTTTCTCCCAAACGAAGGACACTAGAAAGAACATTTTAAAGCCTCCTGTTAGGCCATCATCTACACGACATAGCCCTGAATTTTCCAATGCGCAGCTCTTTGCAAAAGAGAGATATTGGCAAGGAAAAGCTGTCTTGTACCTTTGCATTTTTCTCCCAAACGAAGGTCACTAGAAAGAAAATTTTAAATCCTCCTGTTAGGCCATCATCTACACGACATAGCCCTGAATTTTCCAATGCGCAGCTCTTTGCAAAAGAGAGATATTGGCAAGGAAAAGCTGTCTTGTACCATTGCATTTTTCTCCCAAACGAAGGACACTAGAAAAAACATTTTAAAGCCTCCTGTTAGGCCATCATCTACACGACATAGCCCTGAATTTTCCAATGCGCAGCTCTTTGCAAAAGAGATATATTGGCAAGGAAAAGCTGTCTTGTACCATTGCATTTTTCTCCCAAACGAAGGACACTAGAAAGAACATTTTAAAGCCTCCTGTTAGGCCATCATCTACACGACATAGCCCTGAATTTTCCAATGCGTAGCTCTTTGCAAAAGAGAGATATTGGCAAGGAAAAGCTGTCTTGTACCTTTGCATTTTTCTCCCAAACGAAGGACACTAGAAAGAAAATTTTAAAGCCTCCTGTTAGGCCATCATCTACACGACATAGCCCTGAATTTTCCAATGCGCAGCTCTTTGCAATAGAGAGATATTGGCAAGGAAAAGCTGTCTTGTACCATTGCATTTTTCTCCCAAACGAAGGACACTAGAAAGAAAATTTTAAAGCCTCCTGTTAGGCCATCATCTACACGACATAGCCCTGAATTTTCCAATGCGCAGCTCTTTGCAAAAGAGAGATATTGGCAAGGAAAAGCTGTCTTGTACCTTTGCATTTTTCTCCCAAACGAAGGAAACTAGAAAGAAAATTTTAAAGCCTCCTGTTAGGCCATCTTCTACATGACATAGCCCTGAATTTTCCAATGCGCAGCTCTTTGCAAAAGAGAGATATTGGCAAGGAAAAGCTGTCTTGTACCATTGCATTTTTCTCCCAAACGAAGGACACTAGAAAGAAAATTTTAAAGCCTCCTGTTAGGCCATCATCTACACGACATAGCCCTGAATTTTCCAATGCGCAGCTCTTTGCAAAAGAGAGATATTAGCAAGGAAAAGCTGTCTTGTACCTTTGCATTTTTCTCCCAAACGAAGGTCACTAGAAAGAAAATTTTAAAGCCTCCTGTTAGGCCATCATCTACACGACATAGCCCTGAATTTTCCAATGCGTAGCTCTTTGCAAAAGAGAGATATTGGCAAGGAAAAGCTGTCTTGTACCTTTGCATTTTTCTCCCAAACGAAGGACACTAGAAAGAAAATTTTAAAGCCTCCTGTTAGGCCATCATCTACACGACATAGCCCTGAATTTTCCAATGCGCAGCTCTTTGCAAAAGAGAGATATTGGCAAGGAAAAGCTGTCTTGTACCATTGCATTTTTCTCCCAAACGAAGGACACTAGAAAGAAAATTTTAAAGCCTCCTGTTAGGCCATCATCTACACGACATAGCCCTGAATTTTCCAATGCGTAGCTCTTTGCAAAAGAGAGATATTGGCAAGGAAAAGCTGTCTTGTACCTTTGCATTTTTCTCCCAAACGAAGGACACTAGAAAGAAAATTTTAAAGCCTCCTGTTAGGCCATCATCTACACGACATAGCCCTGAATTTTCCAATGCGCAGCTCTTTGCAAAAGAGAGATATTGGCAAGGAAAAGCTGTCTTGTACCTTTGCATTTTTCTCCCAAACGAAGGTCACTAGAAAGAAAATTTTAAAGCCTCCTGTTAGGCCATCATCTACACGACATAGCCCTGAATTTTCCAATGCGTAGCTCTTTGCAAAAGAGAGATATTGGCAAGGAAAAGCTGTCTTGTACCTTTGCATTTTTCTCCCAAACGAAGGACACTAGAAAGAAAATTTTAAAGCCTCCTGTTAGGCCATCATCTACACGACATAGCCCTGAATTTTCCAATGCGCAGCTCTTTGCAAAAGAGAGATATTGGCAAGGAAAAGCTGTCTTGTACCATTGCATTTTTCTCCCAAACGAAGGAAACTAGAAAGAACATTTTAAAGCCTCCTGTTAGGCCATCATCTACACGACATAGCCCTGAATTTTCCAATGCGCAGCTCTTTGCAAAAGAGAGATATTGGCAAGGAAAAGCTGTCTTGTACCTTTGCATTTTTCTCCCAAACGAAGGTCACTAGAAAGAAAATTTTAAAGCCTCCTGTTAGGCCATCATCTACACGACATAGCCCTGAATTTTCCAATGCGCAGCTCTTTGCAAAAGAGAGACATTGGCAAGGAAAAGCTGTCTTGTACCATTGCATTTTTCTCCCAAACGAAGGACACTAGAAAGAAAATTTTAAAGCCTCCTGTTAGGCCATCATCTACACGACATAGCCCTGAATTTTCCAATGCGCAGCTCTTTGCAAAAGAGAGATATTGGCAAGGAAAAGCTGTCTTGTACCATTGCATTTTTCTCCCAAACGAAGGACACTAGAAAGAACATTTTAAAGCCTCCTGTTAGGCCATCATCTACACGACATAGCCCTGAATTTTCCAATGCGCAGCTCTTTGCAAAAGAGATATATTGGCAAGGAAAAGCTGTCTTGTACCATTGCATTTTTCTCCCAAACGAAGGACACTAGAAAGAACATTTTAAAGCCTCCTGTTAGGCCATCATCTACACGACATAGCCCTGAATTTTCCAATGCGCAGCTCTTTGCAATAGAGAGATATTGGCAAGGAAAAGCTGTCTTGTACCATTGCATTTTTCTCCCAAACGAAGGACACTAGAAAGAAAATTTTAAAGCCTCCTGTTAGGCCATCATCTACACGACATAGCCCTGAATTTTCCAATGCGTAGCTCTTTGCAAAAGAGAGATATTGGCAAGGAAAAGCTGTCTTGTACCTTTGCATTTTTCTCCCAAACGAAGGACACTAGAAAGAAAATTTTAAAGCCTCCTGTTAGGCCATCATCTACACGACATAGCCCTGAATTTTCCAATGCGCAGCTCTTTGCAAAAGAGAGATATTGGCAAGGAAAAGCTGTTTTGTACCATTGCATTTTTCTCCCAAACGAAGGACACTAGAAAGAAAATTTTAAAGCCTCCTGTTAGGCCATCATCTACACGACATAGCCCTGAATTTTCCAATGCGTAGCTCTTTGCAAAAGAGAGATATTGGCAAGGAAAAGCTGTCTTGTACCTTTGCATTTTTCTCCCAAACGAAGGACACTAGAAAGAAAATTTTAAAGCCTCCTGTTAGGCCATCATCTACACGACATAGCCCTGAATTTTCCAATGCGCAGCTCTTTGCAAAAGAGAGATATTGGCAAGGAAAAGCTGTCTTGTACCATTGCATTTTTCTCCCAAACGAAGGACACTAGAAAGAAAATTTTAAAGCCTCCTGTTAGGCCATCATCTACACGACATAGCCCTGAATTTTCCAATGCGTAGCTCTTTGCAAAAGAGAGATATTGGCAAGGAAAAGCTGTCTTGTACCTTTGCATTTTTCTCCCAAACGAAGGACACTAGAAAGAAAATTTTAAAGCCTCCTGTTAGGCCATCATCTACACGACATAGCCCTGAATTTTCCAATGCGCAGCTCTTTGCAAAAGAGAGATATTGGCAAGGAAAAGCTGTCTTGTACCTTTGCATTTTTCTCCCAAACGAAGGTCACTAGAAAGAAAATTTTAAAGCCTCCTGTTAGGCCATCATCTACACGACATAGCCCTGAATTTTCCAATGCGTAGCTCTTTGCAAAAGAGAGATATTGGCAAGGAAAAGCTGTCTTGTACCTTTGCATTTTTCTCCCAAACGAAGGACACTAGAAAGAAAATTTTAAAGCCTCCTGTTAGGCCATCATCTACACGACATAGCCCTGAATTTTCCAATGCGCAGCTCTTTGCAAAAGAGAGATATTGGCAAGGAAAAGCTGTCTTGTACCATTGCATTTTTCTCCCAAACGAAGGAAACTAGAAAGAACATTTTAAAGCCTCCTGTTAGGCCATCATCTACACGACATAGCCCTGAATTTTCCAATGCGCAGCTCTTTGCAAAAGAGAGATATTGGCAAGGAAAAGCTGTCTTGTACCTTTGCATTTTTCTCCCAAACGAAGGTCACTAGAAAGAAAATTTTAAAGCCTCCTGTTAGGCCATCATCTACACGACATAGCCCTGAATTTTCCAATGCGCAGCTCTTTGCAAAAGAGAGACATTGGCAAGGAAAAGCTGTCTTGTACCATTGCATTTTTCTCCCAAACGAAGGACACTAGAAAGAAAATTTTAAAGCCTCCTGTTAGGCCATCATCTACACGACATAGCCCTGAATTTTCCAATGCGCAGCTCTTTGCAAAAGAGAGATATTGGCAAGGAAAAGCTGTCTTGTACCATTGCATTTTTCTCCCAAACGAAGGACACTAGAAAGAACATTTTAAAGCCTCCTGTTAGGCCATCATCTACACGACATAGCCCTGAATTTTCCAATGCGCAGCTCTTTGCAAAAGAGATATATTGGCAAGGAAAAGCTGTCTTGTACCATTGCATTTTTCTCCCAAACGAAGGACACTAGAAAGAACATTTTAAAGCCTCCTGTTAGGCCATCATCTACACGACATAGCCCTGAATTTTCCAATGCGCAGCTCTTTGCAATAGAGAGATATTGGCAAGGAAAAGCTGTCTTGTACCATTGCATTTTTCTCCCAAACGAAGGACACTAGAAAGAAAATTTTAAAGCCTCCTGTTAGGCCATCATCTACACGACATAGCCCTGAATTTTCCAATGCGTAGCTCTTTGCAAAAGAGAGATATTGGCAAGGAAAAGCTGTCTTGTACCTTTGCATTTTTCTCCCAAACGAAGGACACTAGAAAGAAAATTTTAAAGCCTCCTGTTAGGCCATCATCTACACGACATAGCCCTGAATTTTCCAATGCGCAGCTCTTTGCAAAAGAGAGATATTGGCAAGGAAAAGCTGTTTTGTACCATTGCATTTTTCTCCCAAACGAAGGACACTAGAAAGAAAATTTTAAAGCCTCCTGTTAGGCCATCATCTACACGACATAGCCCTGAATTTTCCAATGCGTAGCTCTTTGCAAAAGAGAGATATTGGCAAGGAAAAGCTGTCTTGTACCTTTGCATTTTTCTCCCAAACGAAGGACACTAGAAAGAAAATTTTAAAGCCTCCTGTTAGGCCATCATCTACACGACATAGCCCTGAATTTTCCAATGCGCAGCTCTTTGCAAAAGAGAGATATTGGCAAGGAAAAGCTGTCTTGTACCATTGCATTTTTCTCCCAAACGAAGGTCACTAGAAAGAAAATTTTAAAGCCTCCTGTTAGGCCATCATCTACACGACATAGCCCTGAATTTTCCAATGCGTAGCTCTTTGCAAAAGAGAGATATTGGCAAGGAAAAGCTGTCTTGTACCTTTGCATTTTTCTCCCAAACGAAGGACACTAGAAAGAAAATTTTAAAGCCTCCTGTTAGGCCATCATCTACACGACATAGCCCTGAATTTTCCAATGCGCAGCTCTTTGCAAAAGAGAGATATTGGCAAGGAAAAGCTGTCTTGTACCATTGCATTTTTCTCCCAAACGAAGGACACTAGAAAGAACATTTTAAAGCCTCCTGTTAGGCCATCATCTACACGACGACATAGCCCTGAATTTCCAATGCGCAGCTCTTTGCAAAAGAGAGATATTGGCAAGGAAAAGCTGTCTTGTACCATTGCATTTTTCTCCCAAACGAAGGACACTAGAAAGAACATTTAAAGCCTCCTGTTAGGCCATCATCTACACGACATAGCCCTGAATTTTCCAATGCGCAGCTCTTTGCAATAGAGAGATATTGGCAAGGAAAAGCTGTCTTGTACCATTGCATTTTTCTCCCAAACGAAGGACACTAGAAAGAAAATTTTAAAGCCTCCTGTTAGGCCATCATCTACACGACATAGCCCTGAATTTTCAATGCGCAGCTCTTTGCAAAAGAGAGATATTGGCAAGGAAAAGCTGTCTTGTACCTTTGCATTTTTCTCCCAAACGAAGGAAACTAGAAAGAAAATTTTAAAGCCTCCTGTTAGGCCATCTTCTACATGACATAGCCCTGAATTTTCCAATGCGCAGCTCTTTGCAAAAGAGAGATATTGGCAAGGAAAAGCTGTCTTGTACCATTGCATTTTTCTCCCAAACGAAGGACACTAGAAAGAAAATTTTAAAGCCTCCTGTTAGGCCATCATCTACACGACATAGCCCTGAATTTTCCAATGCGCAGCTCTTTGCAAAAGAGAGATATTAGCAAGGAAAAGCTGTCTTGTACCTTTGCATTTTTCTCCCAAACGAAGGTCACTAGAAAGAAAATTTTAAAGCCTCCTGTTAGGCCATCATCTACACGACATAGCCCTGAATTTTCCAATGCGTAGCTCTTTGCAAAAGAGAGATATTGGCAAGGAAAAGCTGTCTTGTACCTTTGCATTTTTCTCCCAAACGAAGGACACTAGAAAGAAAATTTTAAAGCCTCCTGTTAGGCCATCATCTACACGACATAGCCCTGAATTTTCCAATGCGCAGCTCTTTGCAAAAGAGAGATATTGGCAAGGAAAAGCTGTCTTGTACCATTGCTTTTTTCTCCCAAACGAAGGACACTAGAAAGAAAATTTTAAAGCCTCCTGTTAGGCCATCATCTACACGACATAGCCCTGAATTTTCCAATGCGTAGCTCTTTGCAAAAGAGAGATATTGGCAAGGAAAAGCTGTCTTGTACCTTTGCATTTTTCTCCCAAACGAAGGACACTAGAAAGAAAATTTTAAAGCCTCCTGTTAGGCCATCATCTACACGACATAGCCCTGAATTTTCCAATGCGCAGCTCTTTGCAAAAGAGAGATATTGGCAAGGAAAAGCTGTCTTGTACCTTTGCATTTTTCTCCCAAACGAAGGTCACTAGAAAGAAAATTTTAAAGCCTCCTGTTAGGCCATCATCTACACGACATAGCCCTGAATTTTCCAATGCGTAGCTCTTTGCAAAAGAGAGATATTGGCAAGGAAAAGCTGTCTTGTACCTTTGCATTTTTCTCCCAAACGAAGGACACTAGAAAGAAAATTTTAAAGCCTCCTGTTAGGCCATCATCTGCACGACATAGCCCTGAATTTTCCAATGCGCAGCTCTTTGCAAAAGAGAGATATTGGCAAGGAAAAGCTGTCTTGTACCATTGCATTTTTCTCCCAAACGAAGGAAACTAGAAAGAACATTTTAAAGCCTCCTGTTAGGCCATCATCTACACGACATAGCCCTGAATTTTCCAATGCGCAGCTCTTTGCAAAAGAGAGATATTGGCAAGGAAAAGCTGTCTTGTACCTTTGCATTTTTCTCCCAAACGAAGGTCACTAGAAAGAAAATTTTAAAGCCTCCTGTTAGGCCATCATCTACACGACATAGCCCTGAATTTTCCAATGCGCAGCTCTTTGCAAAAGAGAGACATTGGCAAGGAAAAGCTGTCTTGTACCATTGCATTTTTCTCCCAAACGAAGGACACTAGAAAGAAAATTTTAAAGCCTCCTGTTAGGCCATCATCTACACGACATAGCCCTGAATTTTCCAATGCGCAGCTCTTTGCAAAAGAGAGATATTGGCAAGGAAAAGCTGTCTTGTACCATTGCATTTTTCTCCCAAACGAAGGACACTAGAAAGAACATTTTAAAGCCTCCTGTTAGGCCATCATCTACACGACATAGCCCTGAATTTTCCAATGCGCAGCTCTTTGCAAAAGAGATATATTGGCAAGGAAAAGCTGTCTTGTACCATTGCATTTTTCTCCCAAACGAAGGACACTAGAAAGAACATTTTAAAGCCTCCTGTTAGGCCATCATCTACACGACATAGCCCTGAATTTTCCAATGCGCAGCTCTTTGCAATAGAGAGATATTGGCAAGGAAAAGCTGTCTTGTACCATTGCATTTTTCTCCCAAACGAAGGACACTAGAAAGAAAATTTTAAAGCCTCCTGTTAGGCCATCATCTACACGACATAGCCCTGAATTTTCCAATGCGCAGCTCTTTGCAAAAGAGAGATATTGGCAAGGAAAAGCTGTCTTGTACCATTGCATTTTTCTCCCAAACGAAGGACACTAGAAAGAACATTTTAAAGCCTCCTGTTAGGCCATCATCTACACGACATAGCCCTGAATTTTCCAATGCGCAGCTCTTTGCAAAAGAGATATATTGGCAAGGAAAAGCTGTCTTGTACCATTGCATTTTTCTCCCAAACGAAGGACACTAGAAAGAACATTTTAAAGCCTCCTGTTAGGCCATCATCTACACGACATAGCCCTGAATTTTCCAATGCGCAGCTCTTTGCAATAGAGAGATATTGGCAAGGAAAAGCTGTCTTGTACCATTGCATTTTTCTCCCAAACGAAGGACACTAGAAAGAAAATTTTAAAGCCTCCTGTTAGGCCATCATCTACACGACATAGCCCTGAATTTTCCAATGCGCAGCTCTTTGCAAAAGAGAGATATTGGCAAGGAAAAGCTGTCTTGTACCATTGCATTTTTCTCCCAAACGAAGGACACTAGAAAGAACATTTTAAAGCCTCCTGTTAGGCCATCATCTACACGACATAGCCCTGAATTTTCCAATGCGCAGCTCTTTGCAAAAGAGAGATATTGGCAAGGAAAAGCTGTCTTGTACCATTGCATTTTTCTCCCAAACGAAGGACACTAGAAAGAACATTTTAAAGCCTCCTGTTAGGCCATCATCTACACGACATAGCCCTGAATTTTCCAATGCGCAGCTCTTTGCAATAGAGAGATATTGGCAAGGAAAAGCTGTCTTGTACCATTGCATTTTTCTCCCAAACGAAGGACACTAGAAAGAAAATTTTAAAGCCTCCTGTTAGGCCATCATCTACACGACATAGCCCTGAATTTTCCAATGCGCAGCTCTTTGCAAAAGAGAGATATTGGCAAGGAAAAGCTGTCTTGTACCTTTGCATTTTTCTCCCAAACGAAGGAAACTAGAAAGAAAATTTTAAAGCCTCCTGTTAGGCCATCATCTACACGACATAGCCCTGAATTTTCCAATGCGCAGCTCTTTGCAAAAGAGAGATATTGGCAAGGAAAAGCTGTCTTGTACCATTGCATTTTTCTCCCAAACGAAGGACACTAGAAAGAAAATTTTAAAGCCTCCTGTTAGGCCATCATCTACACGACATAGCCCTGAATTTTCCAATGCGTAGCTCTTTGCAAAAGAGAGATATTGGCAAGGAGAAGCCGTCTTGTACCTTTGCATTTTTCTCCCAAACGAAGGACGCTAGAAAGAAAATTTTAAAGCCTCCTGTTAGGCCATCATCTACACGACATAGCCCTGAATTTTCCAATGCGCAGCTCTTTGCAAAAGAGAGATATTGGCAAGGAAAAGCTGTCTTGTACCTTTGCATTTTTCTCCCAAACGAAGGTCACTAGAAAGAAAATTTTAAAGCCTCCTGTTAGGCCATCATCTACACGACATAGCCCTGAATTTTCCAATGCGTAGCTCTTTGCAAAAGAGAGATATTGGCAAGGAAAAGCTGTCTTGTACCTTTGCATTTTTCTCCCAAACGAAGGACACTAGAAAGAAAATTTTAAAGCCTCCTGTTAGGCCATCATCTACACGACATAGCCCTGAATTTTCCAATGCGCAGCTCTTTGCAAAAGAGAGATATTGGCAAGGAAAAGCTGTCTTGTACCATTGCATTTTTCTCCCAAACGAAGGACACTAGAAAGAACATTTTAAAGCCTCCTGTTAGGCCATCATCTACACGACATAGCCCTGAATTTTCCAATGCGCAGCTCTTTGCAAAAGAGAGATATTGGCAAGGAAAAGCTGTCTTGTACCTTTGCATTTTTCTCCCAAACGAAGGTCACTAGAAAGAAAATTTTAAAGCCTCCTGTTAGGCCATCATCTACACGACATAGCCCTGAATTTTCCAATGCGCAGCTCTTTGCAAAAGAGAGATATTGGCAAGGAAAAGCTGTCTTGTACCATTGCATTTTTCTCCCAAACGAAGGACACTAGAAAGAACATTTTAAAGCCTCCTGTTAGGCCATCATCTACACGACATAGCCCTGAATTTTCCAATGCGCAGCTCTTTGCAAAAGAGAGATATTGGCAAGGAAAAGCTGTCTTGTACCATTGCATTTTTCTCCCAAACGAAGGACACTAGAAAGAAAATTTTAAAGCCTCCTGTTAGGCCATCATCTACACGACATAGCCCTGAATTTTCCAATGCGTAGCTCTTTGCAAAAGAGAGATATTGGCAAGGAGAAGCCGTCTTGTACCTTTGCATTTTTCTCCCAAACGAAGGACGCTAGAAAGAAAATTTTAAAGCCTCCTGTTAGGCCATCATCTACACGACATAGCCCTGAATTTTCCAATGCGCAGCTCTTTGCAAAAGAGAGATATTGGCAAGGAAAAGCTGTCTTGTACCTTTGCATTTTTCTCCCAAACGAAGGTCACTAGAAAGAAAATTTTAAAGCCTCCTATTAGGCCATCATCTACACGACATAGCCCTGAATTTTCCAATGCGTAGCTCTTTGCAAAAGAGAGATATTGGCAAGGAAAAGCTGTCTTGTACCTTTGCATTTTTCTCCCAAACGAAGGACACTAGAAAGAAAATTTTAAAGCCTCCTGTTAGGCCATCATCTACACGACATAGCCCTGAATTTTCCAATGCGCAGCTCTTTGCAAAAGAGAGATATTGGCAAGGAAAAGCTGTTTTGTACCATTGCATTTTTCTCCCAAACGAAGGACACTAGAAAGAAAATTTTAAAGCCTCCTGTTAGGCCATCATCTACACGACATAGCCCTGAATTTTCCAATGCGTAGCTCTTTGCAAAAGAGAGATATTGGCAAGGAAAAGCTGTCTTGTACCTTTGCATTTTTCTCCCAAACGAAGGACACTAGAAAGAAAATTTTAAAGCCTCCTGTTAGGCCATCATCTACACGACATAGCCCTGAATTTTCCAATGCGCAGCTCTTTGCAAAAGAGAGATATTGGCAAGGAAAAGCTGTCTTGTACCATTGCATTTTTCTCCCAAACGAAGGTCACTAGAAAGAAAATTTTAAAGCCTCCTGTTAGGCCATCATCTACACGACATAGCCCTGAATTTTCCAATGCGTAGCTCTTTGCAAAAGAGAGATATTGGCAAGGAAAAGCTGTCTTGTACCTTTGCATTTTTCTCCCAAACGAAGGACACTAGAAAGAAAATTTTAAAGCCTCCTGTTAGGCCATCATCTACACGACATAGCCCTGAATTTTCCAATGCGCAGCTCTTTGCAAAAGAGAGATATTGGCAAGGAAAAGCTGTCTTGTACCATTGCATTTTTCTCCCAAACGAAGGACACTAGAAAGAACATTTTAAAGCCTCCTGTTAGGCCATCATCTACACGACATAGCCCTGAATTTTCCAATGCGCAGCTCTTTGCAAAAGAGAGATATTGGCAAGGAAAAGCTGTCTTGTACCTTTGCATTTTTCTCCCAAACGAAGGTCACTAGAAAGAAAATTTTAAAGCCTCCTGTTAGGCCATCATCTACACGACATAGCCCTGAATTTTCCAATGCGCAGCTCTTTGCAAAAGAGAGATATTGGCAAGGAAAAGCTGTCTTGTACCATTGCATTTTTCTCCCAAACGAAGGACACTAGAAAGAACATTTTAAAGCCTCCTGTTAGGCCATCATCTACACGACATAGCCCTGAATTTTCCAATGCGCAGCTCTTTGCAAAAGAGATATATTGGCAAGGAAAAGCTGTCTTGTACCATTGCATTTTTCTCCCAAACGAAGGACACTAGAAAGAACATTTTAAAGCCTCCTGTTAGGCCATCATCTACACGACATAGCCCTGAATTTTCCAATGCGCAGCTCTTTGCAAAAGAGAGATATTGGCAAGGAAAAGCTGTCTTGTACCTTTGCATTTTTCTCCCAAACGAAGGAAACTAGAAAGAAAATTTTAAAGCCTCCTGTTAGGCCATCATCTACACGACATAGCCCTGAATTTTCCAATGCGCAGCTCTTTGCAAAAGAGAGATATTGGCAAGGAAAAGCTGTCTTGTACCATTGCATTTTTCTCCCAAACGAAGGACACTAGAAAGAAAATTTTAAAGCCTCCTGTTAGGCCATCATCTACACGACATAGCCCTGAATTTTCCAATGCGCAGCTCTTTGCAAAAGAGAGATATTGGCAAGGAAAAGCTGTCTTGTACCTTTGCATTTTTCTCCCAAACGAAGGTCACTAGAAAGAAAATTTTAAAGCCTCCTGTTAGGCCATCATCTACACGACATAGCCCTGAATTTTCCAATGCGTAGCTCTTTGCAAAAGAGGGAGATATTGGCAAGGAAAAGCTGTCTTGTACCTTTGCATTTTTCTCCCAAACGAAGGAAACTAGAAAGAAAATTTTAAAGCCTCCTGTTAGGCCATCATCTACACGACATAGCCCTGAATTTTCCAATGCGCAGCTCTTTGCAAAAGAGAGATATTGGCAAGGAAAAGCTGTCTTGTACCATTGCATTTTTCTCCCAAACGAAGGACACTAGAAAGAAAATTTTAAAGCCTCCTGTTAGGCCATCATCTACACGACATAGCCCTGAATTTTCCAATGCGCAGCTCTTTGCAAAAGAGAGATATTGGCAAGGAAAAGCTGTCTTGTACCTTTGCATTTTTCTCCCAAACGAAGGTCACTAGAAAGAAAATTTTAAAGCCTCCTGTTAGGCCATCATCTACACGACATAGCCCTGAATTTTCCAATGCGCAGCTCTTTGCAAAAGAGAGATATTGGCAAGGAAAAGCTGTCTTGTACCATTGCATTTTTCTCCCAAACGAAGGACACTAGAAAGAACATTTTAAAGCCTGCTGTTAGGCCATCATCTACACGACATAGCCCTGAATTTTCCAATGCGCAGCTCTTTGCAAAAGAGAGATATTGGCAAGGAAAAGCTGTCTTGTACCATTGCATTTTTCTCCCAAACGAAGGACACTAGAAAGAAAATTTTAAAGCCTCCTGTTAGGCCATCATCTACACGACATAGCCCTGAATTTTCCAATGCGCAGCTCTTTGCAAAAGAGAGATATTGGCAAGGAAAAGCTGTCTTGTACCATTGCATTTTTCTCCCAAACGAAGGACACTAGAAAGAACATTTTAAAGCCTCCTGTTAGGCCATCATCTACACGACATAGCCCTGAATTTTCCAATGCGCAGCTCTTTGCAAAAGAGAGATATTGGCAAGGAAAAGCTGTCTTGTACCATTGCATTTTTCTCCCAAACGAAGGACACTAGAAAGAACATTTTAAAGCCTCCTGTTAGGCCATCATCTACACGACATAGCCCTGAATTTTCCAATGCGCAGCTCTTTGCAATAGAGAGATATTGGCAAGGAAAATCTGTCTTGTACCATTGCATTTTTCTCCCAAACGAAGGACACTAGAAAGAAAATTTTAAAGCCTCCTGTTAGGCCATCATCTACACGACATAGCCCTGAATTTTCCAATGCGCAGCTCTTTGCAAAAGAGAGATATTGGCAAGGAAAAGCTGTCTTGTACCTTTGCATTTTTCTCCCAAACGAAGGAAACTAGAAAGAAAATTTTAAAGCCTCCTGTTAGGCCATCATCTACACGACATAGCCCTGAATTTTCCAATGCGCAGCTCTTTGCAAAAGAGAGATATTGGCAAGGAAAAGCTGTCTTGTACCATTGCATTTTTCTCCCAAACGAAGGACACTAGAAAGAAAATTTTAAAGCCTCCTGTTAGGCCATCATCTACACGACATAGCCCTGAATTTTCCAATGCGTAGCTCTTTGCAAAAGAGAGATATTGGCAAGGAAAAGCTGTCTTGTACCTTTGCATTTTTCTCCCAAACGAAGGACGCTAGAAAGAAAATTTTAAAGCCTCCTGTTAGGCCATCATCTACACGACATAGCCCTGAATTTTCCAATGCGCAGCTCTTTGCAAAAGAGAGATATTGGCAAGGAAAAGCTGTCTTGTACCTTTGCATTTTTCTCCCAAACGAAGGAAACTAGAAAGAAAATTTTAAAGCCTCCTGTTAGGCCATCATCTACACGACATAGCCCAGAATTTTCCAATGCGCAGCTCTTTGCAAAAGAGAGATATTGGCAAGGAAAAGCTGTCTTGTACCATTGCATTTTTCTCCCAAACGAAGGACACTAGAAAGAAAATTTTAAAGCCTCCTGTTAGGCCATCATCTACACGACATAGCCCTGAATTTTCCAATGCGTAGCTCTTTGCAAAAGAGAGATATTGGCAAGGAGAAGCCGTCTTGTACCTTTGCATTTTTCTCCCAAACGAAGGACGCTAGAAAGAAAATTTTAAAGCCTCCTGTTAGGCCATCATCTACACGACATAGCCCTGAATTTTCCAATGCGCAGCTCTTTGCAAAAGAGAGATATTGGCAAGGAAAAGCTGTCTTGTACCTTTGCATTTTTCTCCCAAACGAAGGTCACTAGAAAGAAAATTTTAAAGCCTCCTGTTAGGCCATCATCTACACGACATAGCTCTGAATTTTCCAATGCGCAGCTCTTTGCAAAAGAGAGATATTGGCAAGGAAAAGCTGTCTTGTACCATTGCATTTTTCTCCCAAACGAAGGACACTAGAAAGAACATTTTAAAGCCTGCTGTTAGGCCATCATCTACACGACATAGCCCTGAATTTTCCAATGCGCAGCTCTTTGCAAAAGAGAGATATTGGCAAGGAAAAGCTGTCTTGTACCTTTGCATTTTTCTCCCAAACGAAGGTCACTAGAAAGAAAATTTTAAAGCCTCCTGTTAGGCCATCATCTACACCACATAGCCCTGAATTTTCCAATGCGTAGCTCTTTGCAAAAGAGAGATATTTACAAGGAAAAGCTGTCTTGTACCTTTGCATTTTTCTCCCAAACGAAGGACACTAGAAAGAAAATTTTAAAGCCTCCTGTTAGGCCATCATCTACACGACATAGCCCTGAATTTTCCAATGCGCAGCTCTTTGCAAAAGAGAGATATTGGCAAGGAAAAGCTGTCTTGTACCATTGCATTTTTCTCCCAAACGAAGGACACTAGAAAGAAAATTTTAAAGCCTCCTGTTAGGCCATCATCTACACGACATAGCCCTGAATTTCCAATGCGCAGCTCTTTGCAAAAGAGAGATATTGGCAAGGAAAAGCTGTCTTGTACCTTTGCATTTTTCTCCCAAACGAAGGAAACTAGAAAGAAAATTTTAAAGCCTCCTGTTAGGCCATCATCTACACGACATAGCCCTGAATTTTCCAATGCGCAGCTCTTTGCAAAAGAGAGATATTGGCAAGGAAAAGCTGTCTTGTACCATTGCATTTTTCTCCCAAACGAAGGACACTAGAAAGAAAATTTTAAAGCCTCCTGATAGGCCATCATCTACACGACATAGCCCTGAATTTTCCAATGCGCAGCTCTTTGCAAAAGAGAGATATTGGCAAGGAAAAGCTGTCTTGTACCTTTGCATTTTTCTCCCAAACGAAGGTCACTAGAAAGAAAATTTTAAAGCCTCCTGTTAGGCCATCATCTACACGACATAGCCCTGAATTTTCCAATGCGTAGCTCTTTGCAAAAGAGAGATATTGGCAAGGAAAAGCTGTCTTGTACCTTTGCATTTTTCTCCCAAACGAAGGACACTAGAAAGAAAATTTTAAAGCCTCCTGTTAGGCCATCACCTACACGACATAGCCCTGAATTTTCCAATGCGCAGCTCTTTGCAAAAGAGAGATATTGGCAAGGAAAAGCTGTCTTGTACCATTGCATTTTTCTCCCAAACGAAGGACACTAGAAAGAACATTTTAAAGCCTGCTGTTAGGCCATCATCTACACGACATAGCCCTGAATTTTCCAATGCGCAGCTCTTTGCAAAAGAGAGATATTGGCAAGGAAAAGCTGTCTTGTACCATTGCATTTTTCTCCCAAACGAAGGACACTAGAAAGAAAATTTTAAAGCCTCCTGTTAGGCCATCATCTACACGACATAGCCCTGAATTTTCCAATGCGCAGCTCTTTGCAAAAGAGAGATATTGGCAAGGAAAAGCTGTCTTGTACCATTGCATTTTTCTCCCAAACGAAGGACACTAGAAAGAACATTTTAAAGCCTCCTGTTAGGCCATCATCTACACGACATAGCCCTGAATTTTCCAATGCGCAGCTCTTTGCAATAGAGAGATATTGGCAAGGAAAATCTGTCTTGTACCATTGCATTTTTCTCCCAAACGAAGGACACTAGAAAGAAAATTTTAAAGCCTCCTGTTAGGCCATCATCTACACGACATAGCCCTGAATTTTCCAATGCGCAGCTCTTTGCAAAAGAGAGATATTGGCAAGGAAAAGCTGTCTTGTACCTTTGCATTTTTCTCCCAAACGAAGGAAACTAGAAAGAAAATTTTAAAGCCTCCTGTTAGGCCATCATCTACACGACATAGCCCTGAATTTTCCAATGCGCAGCTCTTTGCAAAAGAGAGATATTGGCAAGGAAAAGCTGTCTTGTACCATTGCATTTTTCTCCCAAACGAAGGACACTAGAAAGAAAATTTTAAAGCCTCCTGTTAGGCCATCATCTACACGACATAGCCCTGAATTTTCCAATGCGTAGCTCTTTGCAAAAGAGAGATATTGGCAAGGAAAAGCTGTCTTGTACCTTTGCATTTTTCTCCCAAACGAAGGACGCTAGAAAGAAAATTTTAAAGCCTCCTGTTAGGCCATCATCTACACGACATAGCCCTGAATTTTCCAATGCGCAGCTCTTTGCAAAAGAGAGATATTGGCAAGGAAAAGCTGTCTTGTACCTTTGCATTTTTCTCCCAAACGAAGGAAACTAGAAAGAAAATTTTAAAGCCTCCTGTTAGGCCATCATCTACACGACATAGCCCAGAATTTTCCAATGCGCAGCTCTTTGCAAAAGAGAGATATTGGCAAGGAAAAGCTGTCTTGTACCATTGCATTTTTCTCCCAAACGAAGGACACTAGAAAGAAAATTTTAAAGCCTCCTGTTAGGCCATCATCTACACGACATAGCCCTGAATTTTCCAATGCGTAGCTCTTTGCAAAAGAGAGATATTGGCAAGGAGAAGCCGTCTTGTACCTTTGCATTTTTCTCCCAAACGAAGGACGCTAGAAAGAAAATTTTAAAGCCTCCTGTTAGGCCATCATCTACACGACATAGCCCTGAATTTTCCAATGCGCAGCTCTTTGCAAAAGAGAGATATTGGCAAGGAAAAGCTGTCTTGTACCTTTGCATTTTTCTCCCAAACGAAGGTCACTAGAAAGAAAATTTTAAAGCCTCCTGTTAGGCCATCATCTACACGACATAGCTCTGAATTTTCCAATGCGCAGCTCTTTGCAAAAGAGAGATATTGGCAAGGAAAAGCTGTCTTGTACCATTGCATTTTTCTCCCAAACGAAGGACACTAGAAAGAACATTTTAAAGCCTGCTGTTAGGCCATCATCTACACGACATAGCCCTGAATTTTCCAATGCGCAGCTCTTTGCAAAAGAGAGATATTGGCAAGGAAAAGCTGTCTTGTACCTTTGCATTTTTCTCCCAAACGAAGGTCACTAGAAAGAAAATTTTAAAGCCTCCTGTTAGGCCATCATCTACACCACATAGCCCTGAATTTTCCAATGCGTAGCTCTTTGCAAAAGAGAGATATTTACAAGGAAAAGCTGTCTTGTACCTTTGCATTTTTCTCCCAAACGAAGGACACTAGAAAGAAAATTTTAAAGCCTCCTGTTAGGCCATCATCTACACGACATAGCCCTGAATTTTCCAATGCGCAGCTCTTTGCAAAAGAGAGATATTGGCAAGGAAAAGCTGTCTTGTACCATTGCATTTTTCTCCCAAACGAAGGACACTAGAAAGAAAATTTTAAAGCCTCCTGTTAGGCCATCATCTACACGACATAGCCCTGAATTTCCAATGCGCAGCTCTTTGCAAAAGAGAGATATTGGCAAGGAAAAGCTGTCTTGTACCTTTGCATTTTTCTCCCAAACGAAGGAAACTAGAAAGAAAATTTTAAAGCCTCCTGTTAGGCCATCATCTACACGACATAGCCCTGAATTTTCCAATGCGCAGCTCTTTGCAAAAGAGAGATATTGGCAAGGAAAAGCTGTCTTGTACCATTGCATTTTTCTCCCAAACGAAGGACACTAGAAAGAAAATTTTAAAGCCTCCTGTTAGGCCATCATCTACACGACATAGCCCTGAATTTTCCAATGCGCAGCTCTTTGCAAAAGAGAGATATTGGCAAGGAAAAGCTGTCTTGTACCTTTGCATTTTTCTCCCAAACGAAGGTCACTAGAAAGAAAATTTTAAAGCCTCCTGTTAGGCCATCATCTACACGACATAGCCCTGAATTTTCCAATGCGTAGCTCTTTGCAAAAGAGAGATATTGGCAAGGAAAAGCTGTCTTGTACCTTTGCATTTTTCTCCCAAACGAAGGACACTAGAAAGAAAATTTTAAAGCCTCCTGTTAGGCCATCACCTACACGACATAGCCCTGAATTTTCCAATGCGCAGCTCTTTGCAAAAGAGAGATATTGGCAAGGAAAAGCTGTCTTGTACCATTGCATTTTTCTCCCAAACGAAGGACACTAGAAAGAACATTTTAAAGCCTGCTGTTAGGCCATCATCTACACGACATAGCCCTGAATTTTCCAATGCGCAGCTCTTTGCAAAAGAGAGATATTGGCAAGGAAAAGCTGTCTTGTACCATTGCATTTTTCTCCCAAACGAAGGACACTAGAAAGAAAATTTTAAAGCCTCCTGTTAGGCCATCATCTACACGACATAGCCCTGAATTTTCCAATGCGCAGCTCTTTGCAAAAGAGAGATATTGGCAAGGAAAAGCTGTCTTGTACCATTGCATTTTTCTCCCAAACGAAGGACACTAGAAAGAACATTTTAAAGCCTCCTGTTAGGCCATCATCTACACGACATAGCCCTGAATTTTCCAATGCGCAGCTCTTTGCAAAAGAGAGATATTGGCAAGGAAAAGCTGTCTTGTACCATTGCATTTTTCTCCCAAACGAAGGACACTAGAAAGAACATTTTAAAGCCTCCTGTTAGGCCATCATCTACACGACATAGCCCTGAATTTTCCAATGCGCAGCTCTTTGCAATAGAGAGATATTGGCAAGGAAAAGCTGTCTTGTACCATTGCATTTTTCTCCCAAACGAAGGACACTAGAAAGAAAATTTTAAAGCCTCCTGTTAGGCCATCATCTACACGACATAGCCCTGAATTTTCCAATGCGCAGCTCTTTGCAAAAGAGAGATATTGGCAAGGAAAAGCTGTCTTGTACCTTTGCATTTTTCTCCCAAACGAAGGACGCTAGAAAGAAAATTTTAAAGCCTCCTGTTAGGCCATCATCTACACGACATAGCCCTGAATTTTACAATGCGCAGCTCTTTGCAAAAGAGAGATATTGGCAAGGAAAAGCTGTCTTGTACCTTTGCATTTTTCTCCCAAACGAAGGAAACTAGAAAGAAAATTTTAAAGCCTCCTGTTAGGCCATCATCTACACGACATAGCCCTGAATTTTCCAATGCGCAGCTCTTTGCAAAAGAGAGATATTGGCAAGGAAAAGCTGTCTTGTACCATTGCATTTTTCTCCCAAACGAAGGACACTAGAAAGAAAATTTTAAAGCCTCCTGTTAGGCCATCATCTACACGACATAGCCCTGAATTTTCCAATGCGTAGCTCTTTGCAAAAGAGAGATATTGGCAAGGAGAAGCCGTCTTGTACCTTTGCATTTTTCTCCCAAACGAAGGACGCTAGAAAGAAAATTTTAAAGCCTCCTGTTAGGCCATCATCTACACGACATAGCCCTGAATTTTCCAATGCGTAGCTCTTTGCAAAAGAGAGATATTGGCAAGGAGAAGCCGTCTTGTACCTTTGCATTTTTCTCCCAAACGAAGGACGCTAGAAAGAAAATTTTAAAGCCTCCTGTTAGGCCATCATCTACACGACATAGCCCTGAATTTTCCAATGCGCAGCTCTTTGCAAAAGAGAGATATTGGCAAGGAAAAGCTGTCTTGTACCTTTGCATTTTTCTCCCAAACGAAGGTCACTAGAAAGAAAATTTTAAAGCCTCCTGTTAGGCCATCATCTACACGACATAGCTCTGAATTTTCCAATGCGCAGCTCTTTGCAAAAGAGAGATATTGGCAAGGAAAAGCTGTCTTGTACCATTGCATTTTTCTCCCAAACGAAGGACACTAGAAAGAACATTTTAAAGCCTGCTGTTAGGCCATCATCTACACGACATAGCCCTGAATTTTCCAATGCGCAGCTCTTTGCAAAAGAGAGATATTGGCAAGGAAAAGCTGTCTTGTACCTTTGCATTTTTCTCCCAAACGAAGGTCACTAGAAAGAAAATTTTAAAGCCTCCTGTTAGGCCATCATCTACACCACATAGCCCTGAATTTTCCAATGCGTAGCTCTTTGCAAAAGAGAGATATTTACAAGGAAAAGCTGTCTTGTACCTTTGCATTTTTCTCCCAAACGAAGGACACTAGAAAGAAAATTTTAAAGCCTCCTGTTAGGCCATCATCTACACGACATAGCCCTGAATTTTCCAATGCGCAGCTCTTTGCAAAAGAGAGATATTGGCAAGGAAAAGCTGTCTTGTACCATTGCATTTTTCTCCCAAACGAAGGACACTAGAAAGAAAATTTTAAAGCCTCCTGTTAGGCCATCATCTACACGACATAGCCCTGAATTTCCAATGCGCAGCTCTTTGCAAAAGAGAGATATTGGCAAGGAAAAGCTGTCTTGTACCTTTGCATTTTTCTCCCAAACGAAGGAAACTAGAAAGAAAATTTTAAAGCCTCCTGTTAGGCCATCATCTACACGACATAGCCCTGAATTTTCCAATGCGCAGCTCTTTGCAAAAGAGAGATATTGGCAAGGAAAAGCTGTCTTGTACCATTGCATTTTTCTCCCAAACGAAGGACACTAGAAAGAAAATTTTAAAGCCTCCTGTTAGGCCATCATCTACACGACATAGCCCTGAATTTTCCAATGCGCAGCTCTTTGCAAAAGAGAGATATTGGCAAGGAAAAGCTGTCTTGTACCTTTGCATTTTTCTCCCAAACGAAGGTCACTAGAAAGAAAATTTTAAAGCCTCCTGTTAGGCCATCATCTACACGACATAGCCCTGAATTTTCCAATGCGTAGCTCTTTGCAAAAGAGAGATATTGGCAAGGAAAAGCTGTCTTGTACCTTTGCATTTTTCTCCCAAACGAAGGACACTAGAAAGAAAATTTTAAAGCCTCCTGTTAGGCCATCACCTACACGACATAGCCCTGAATTTTCCAATGCGCAGCTCTTTGCAAAAGAGAGATATTGGCAAGGAAAAGCTGTCTTGTACCATTGCATTTTTCTCCCAAACGAAGGACACTAGAAAGAACATTTTAAAGCCTGCTGTTAGGCCATCATCTACACGACATAGCCCTGAATTTTCCAATGCGCAGCTCTTTGCAAAAGAGAGATATTGGCAAGGAAAAGCTGTCTTGTACCATTGCATTTTTCTCCCAAACGAAGGACACTAGAAAGAAAATTTTAAAGCCTCCTGTTAGGCCATCATCTACACGACATAGCCCTGAATTTTCCAATGCGCAGCTCTTTGCAAAAGAGAGATATTGGCAAGGAAAAGCTGTCTTGTACCATTGCATTTTTCTCCCAAACGAAGGACACTAGAAAGAACATTTTAAAGCCTCCTGTTAGGCCATCATCTACACGACATAGCCCTGAATTTTCCAATGCGCAGCTCTTTGCAAAAGAGAGATATTGGCAAGGAAAAGCTGTCTTGTACCATTGCATTTTTCTCCCAAACGAAGGACACTAGAAAGAACATTTTAAAGCCTCCTGTTAGGCCATCATCTACACGACATAGCCCTGAATTTTCCAATGCGCAGCTCTTTGCAATAGAGAGATATTGGCAAGGAAAAGCTGTCTTGTACCATTGCATTTTTCTCCCAAACGAAGGACACTAGAAAGAAAATTTTAAAGCCTCCTGTTAGGCCATCATCTACACGACATAGCCCTGAATTTTCCAATGCGCA
>NW_026969111.1:0-54611 GCF_028390025.1 Pseudophryne corroboree
TGCTCCTGCACATAACTATTCGCAGGAACGTGCGATCTTCTGCAAACCAACACTGGAATATTACCCTTAAAATACCCTACAGCTGGATACCAAACACCACCTTATAACCTTGTTCTGTCCCCTCCTATCCTGTAAAGGTGAATCCCTTTGTTCTGATACCATTTAAACTGTTGTAACTTGCTGATGTGGTGAGGGGAGACTATGTGTACATTGTGCACTATTTGGATTAAATATGTAATGTGTTTTGATGGCTTTTCCATGCGTTCACAAACTCTACAGTAAATACCCATACCACTTGCTAATGCGCAGGACCGCGGGAGCGACCATACGCAAATTGCGAATATGCGCACGCACAGCAGAACAAGTACACGCACGGAGGCCATCTGTGTGTAGTTTGTACGTGATGTGTGTACTGCAATATTTTTCGACTTTGACACCCGTGTCTCTGGGTCCTCTAAGCGGGCTGCTTCCTCCTCACAATCCATTAACCTTTGATGTTTCATCTGTCGAGGAGGGGGAGCACACGGTCCTGTCAGACACTGAATCATGTGTTACTGACGAGGATTCTACCTTACAGGTTGATATCCCTGCCCTGGTGGATGCTATTAAGCAGATCCTTCAAATCACTGAGGAAGAGGATTCCACTACTGTGGCCAAGAAAACTGATATGTTTAAACAACAGAAGGTGGTTAAAACTGTATTACCCCATTCTGATCATCTTGTGGACATCAGGAAGGAACCCTGGTCTACCCCAGGTAAGAAATTCCCGCTCCCCAAACGGGCTTTGTCTTGCTATCCTCTCCCTGAGAGTTATGTGGTAAATGGGAAAACCCACTGCTGGTGGTTTCTCACGTCACCCGTCTTGTGGTGTCGTCTACTCTGCCTGTCACCACTGTCACATCCCTGAAGGAACCAACAGATAAGCGTGTGGAGGGATGCCTGAAGTCTATATATTCCCTTGCAGGGGCCATTCATAGGCCCACCATAGCTGCCTCTTGGGCCGCAAAGGGTATTGAGGCATGGGTTCAGTCGTTAGAGAATGAGCTGCCCGAGGATATTTCTGACAAAGCCAGGCGATACCTGTCTCACATATGTACTGCCGCCTATTACACTCAGGAGGCGTCCTCTGAGGCGGGGGTACTGGCAGCCAAAGCGTCATCCACGTCTGTTCTGGCTCGCCGCATAGTGTGGTTAAGGTCGTGGAAAGTGGATTTGGACTCCAAGAGGACCATGAAGGTACTCCGCTTCAGTGGGTACATTTTATTTGGAGAGGTCCTGAATAAAATAGTGTCTGAATTAGTAGCTGCTAAGACTGCTTTTCTCCCTCCTACTAATCCTGCTCAGAAGGCAAAGCCTACCACTTTTCTTTCCTTTCAACCTCATGGGAAAGCCAAGGGTCAGTCTTACTCCAGACAATCTCGTGCTCCCAAGACCACCAAGCCCAAGACGAAACAGTCCTGGGCAGCCCGTCAGCCTGCTTCAAAACAACACAAGCCTGCTGCATGATGGGGCGGGCCTCCCCTTAGGGGGCTTCATGGTGGTAGGCCAACTTCTACAGTTTGCCCAGGTCTGGTTAAAAACCACTTTAGACGCTTGGGTACTGGGAGTTGTCTCTCACGGGTACGCTGTTTCCTTTAAGAGACGTCCCCCTCACTTGTTCTGCACTATGGTACTCCCTTCGGATCCGTTGAAGGCGCAGGCTCTACAAATGGTGGCAGGTTCTCTCCTGAGTACAGGAGTGGTTTTGCTGGTACCTTAGTCCCAGCGTGGCAGAGGCTATTATTTGACCTTGTTTCTTGTGCAGAAACCCAATGGGTCTTTTCGGCCTATTCTCAACCTCAAGTCACTGAATGAATTTGTGAGGGTAGCCAAGTTTCGTATGGAAATATTGCGCTCTATTGTGCTGGCTATGGAACCCGAAGATTACATGGTATCCCTTGATATACAGGATGCTTATTGGCATATCCCTATTGCATCAGCAGTTCCTGTGGTTTGCTATTGGCGACAGTCACTACCAATTCCAGGCTCTGCCGTTCAGACTGGCCACAGCTCCTCAGGTCTTCACCAAGGTTATGGCCATGATGACTGCGCACCTCCGTCGCCAGGGAGTCAGAATCCTGCCGTACTTGGACGACTTGCTGATGCTGGCGAGTTCCCACGATGTCCTCCTCGGTCATCTACAATTGATGGTGAGTTGCTTACAAGCCCACGGATGGCTGATCAGTTGTAAGAAGTCCTCGCTGGTCCCAGCTCGGAGCATGGTGCACCTTGGGGCACTCCTGGACACACACAGCCAGAGACTGTTCCTGTCTCCAGACAAGGTCCTGAAAATCCAGGACAGGATAAGACACTTCATCCGTCACCCCAGAGTGTCGATTCACTCTGTGATCCAGGTACTTGGCCTGATGGTGTCGACGTTCGACATGGTGGAGAACGCGCAATTTCATTCCCGCCCTCTGCAACGGTTAATTCTTGCCAAGTGGGATGGGCTGCCTCATCGGATCAGATCCGAAATGATCTGGTGGCTCCAGGACCAGCAATTGAACAGGGGCTGTCCCTTCTGGATCCCCGACTGGGTCCTCCTGACAACGGATGCCAGTCTGAGGGGATAGGGAGTGGTGTTGGAGCAACACTCTTTTCAGGGTCGGTGGATCAAGGAAGAATCGTTTCTCCCAATAAACATCCTAGAGTTGTGGGCGGTTTTCAATGCATTATAACTTGCCTTGCCTGTGGTACATAACAGACCGGTTCAAGTACGGTCAGACAATGCCACGACAGTGGCATACATAAACCATCAAGGTGGCACTTGAAGCCGCATGGCTATGAAAAGTGTCAAAAATCCTCCGTTGGGCAGAACGCCATCTGCCAAGTATATCAGCAGTGTTCATTCCGGTTGTCCTGAACTGGGAAGCGGACTACCTCAGTTGCCAGGACGTACACGCTGGAGAGTGGAGTCTTCGTCCAGAAGTCTTTCAACTCCCAGTGGACAGGTAGGGTCTACCAGACGTAGACCTAATGGCGTCTTGACACGATCACAAGGTTCCAGTCTTCGGATCAAGGACAAGGGATCCTTGAGCAGCGGACGCACTGGCAATTCCATTGACCTTTCGGCTGCCTTGCGTGTTCCCTCCTGTGTCACTCCTGCCCAGGGTTCTCTGGAAGTTCAAACAGGAAGGAGGAATGCTGCTTCTAGTTGCTCCAGCGTGGCCCAGACGGCATTGTTCTCAGACCTGCAGGGTCTATCGATGGGGCATTCCCTTCTACTTCCTCAACGACCAGATCTTCTTGTACAGGGCCCTTGTCTCTACCCAGACTGACTTTGACGGCATGGCTTTTGAAGCATCACTCCTGAGAGCCAAAGGATTTTCAGAGGCGGTTATTCAAACAATGTTGAAATCCTGCAAACCGGCATCTGCCCAGAATTAATACAGGGTTTGGAATTCTTACTTCACTTGGTGTGCTGAGAAGAATTACGATGTCCATAGATTTAGAATTTCCAGGATACTGGCTTTTCTGCAAAGAGTCATAGACTTAGGTCTTCGTCTGGCCTCCCTCAAGGTTCATATATCTGCCTTGTCGGGTTTGTTTCAGAGAGATATTGCCTCTATACCTGATGTTCAGACGTTCATTCAGGACGTTATTCAGATTCAGCCTCCCTATGTCCCTCCTGTGGCTCCATGAGACTTGTCTGATGTGGTGAATGCTCTGTAAGAGTCTCCATTTGAACCTCTTGCATCGGTGGACCATAAATGGCTCACAGCCAAGGTGCTGTTCTTGCTGGCTATTGCCTCTACAAGACGGGTGTCGGACTTAGGGGGTAATTCAGAGTTGATTGCAGCTGCAAATTTGTTAGCAGTTGGGCAAAACCATGTGCACTGCAGGGGGGGCAGATATAACATTTGCAGAGAGAGTTAGATTTGGGTGGGTTATTTTGTTTCTGTGCAGGGTAAATAATGGCTGCTTTATTTTTACAGTGCAATATAGATTTCAGTTTGAACACACCCCACCCAAATCTAACTCTGCACATGTTATATCTGCCACCCCTGCAGTGCACATGGTTTTGCCCATTAGCTAACAAATTTACTGCTGCGATCAACTCTGAATTGGGCCCTTACCCGTCCTCCACCCTTTCTCATATTCCACCGGGACCGGGCAGTTCTACGAACTCACCCAGATTATTTGCCTAAGGTGGTGTCATCTTTTCACCTTTAACCAAGAGATTGTGGTTCTGGCCTTTGTCTCTTCGGATTTGTCTCCCAAAGAACGATCTTTGGATGTGGTTAGGGCCCTCCGTATCTATGTGGAGAGGACTGCCTCTATCAGGAGGTCAGATTCCCTTTTTGTTTTGTTTGGTGTTCACAAACGTGGCTGGCCTGCTAATAAGCAAACTTGGCAAGATGGATTAGAATTGTGATTGCACAAGCTTATGCGCAGGCTGGACTCCCAGCTCCTGCTGCTATTGAAGCCCATTCTACTCGGTCTGTTGGACATTCTTGGGCGGCCCGCCCTGGCGCGTCCGCTGAACAATTGTGCAAGGTGGCTACGTGGTCCTCCTGTGAACACGTTCATTAGGTTCTTTGCCTTCGATACTTCCGCCTCCCTGGATGCTTCCTTTGGATGCCGGGTTCTCTTACCCGCTAAGGCGCGTCCCCTCCCTTGAGGAACTGCTTTAGGACATCCCCGATGTATTCCCTGTGGAACACAGTGTACCCCACTCCAGAAAAGGAGAGTTATGGTAGACTTACTATGGTTAACTCTTTCTGTGAGGTACACTGGGTTCCACAGGACGCCCAGTATTGTGTGATGATCTGTGTGCTAAATGTCATACACCTCCCAGTCAGCCTGCAGCTCCTGTAACTACGTTTGAGCCACCCTGGGCTATGTTCACTACCCTCCTGAGGACTCTGGTTGACCGTTTAGCCCCCCCTATGAGACCTCTGGTGCCACCACAAGTTGTCCCTATAGTAAATCAGCCTTGGACGGAAAATTTGTCTACCCAGCTGCAACAGTTAAATCAGTCTTTGGTTAGACAGAAATCTACTCCAGGTCACTCCCGTGTAAACGCTGATTTACATACAGGACTAAAAGCAACACTTTAAAAAGACATTTCATACACTTTAAATGAAGCCGCTGCGGCCGCTATACTTAATCCACAACCTACGTACTTATTACACCATTAGCGTACAGAGTCCCGTACAGTGGCCCTCATTCCGAGTTGATCGCTCGTTATTTTTCATCGCATCGCAGTGAAATTTCGCTTAGTGCGCATGCGCAATAGTCGCACTGCGACTGCGCCAAGTAACTTTGCTATGAAGATAGGATTTTTACTCACGGCTTTTTCTTCGCTCCGGCGATCGTAGTGTGATTGACAGGAAATGGGTGTTACTGGGCGGAAACACGGCGTTTTAGGGGCGTGTGGATGAAAACGCTACCGTTTCCGGAAAAAACGCAGGCGTGGCCGGAGAAACGGGGGAGTGTCTGAGCGAACGCTGGGTGTGTTTCTGACGTCAATCCAGGAACGACAAGCACTGAACTGATCGCACAGGCAGAGTAAGTGTGGAGCTACTCTAAAACTGCTAAGTAGTTTGTGATCGCAATAATGCGAATACATCGGTCGCAATTTTAGGATGCTAAGATACACTCCCAGTAGGCGTAGGCTTAGCGTGTGTAACTCTGCTAAATTCGCCTTGCGACCGATCAACTCGGAATGAGGGCCAGTGTACGGACTTTGCGTACAAACGCCGCGCTGACTGTACAAAGTACACGCAGCGCGTACACACCCAAAGATACACCGTGAACCCTTAACAGCTATGCATGCGATAGTAATACACTTTAAACCTTAGCAGGGAAAGGAAAACACGACACCAGATTGTATTTAAGCTGCTGGGTTCCGACACCACAACATATTATTACTGAAAGGGGGATACAATAACAAAGCAATACAATACAAGAGAATAATGGCTACAGTCAATGGTACATACATGTTTGGATTTCGCCGCGCTACCCAGTCTGGTCCTCGGTCATCTAGATAGATAACTTTGAGAGTCTTGTGTGACCAGGCCTGCAGCTGGCTCCTTTTATACAATCTTCCAAAACTTAACACAATGGATACTGTAATCTCTTTGTCCATTAGACACAGGGATTGTCATTTACAGTACAGGAGAGGTCATAGGTTGGTTTGAATAGGTGGGCGATGTCTGTTCAAGATGCACTTGTGGGTGGTCTCCTTTGGGTTCCCGCCGCATACCTAATGTACAGTAAATACAGTTTATATCTATATTCTGCTCCTGCACATAACTATTCGCAGGAACGTGCGATCTTCTGCAAACCAACACTGGAATATTACCCTTAAAATACCCTACAGCTGGATACCAAACACCACCTTATAACCTTGTTCTGTCCCCTCCTATCCTGTAAAGGTGAATCCCTTTGTTCTGATACCATTTAAACTGTTGTAACTTGCTGATGTGGTGAGGGGAGACTATGTGTACATTGTGCACTATTTGGATTAAATATGTAATGTGTTTTGATGGCTTTTCCATGCGTTCACAAACTCTACAGTAAATACCCATACCACTTGCTAATGCGCAGGACCGCGGGAGCGACCATACGCAAATTGCGAATATGCGCACGCACAGCAGAACAAGTACACGCACGGAGGCCATCTGTGTGTAGTTTGTACGTGATGTGTGTACTGCAATATTTTTCGACTTTGACACCCGTGTCTCTGGGTCCTCTAAGCGGGCTGCTTCCTCCTCACAATCCATTAACCTTTGATGTTTCATCTGTCGAGGAGGGGGAGCACACGGTCCTGTCAGACACTGAATCATGTGTTACTGACGAGGATTCTACCTTACAGGTTGATATCCCTGCCCTGGTGGATGCTATTAAGCAGATCCTTCAAATCACTGAGGAAGAGGATTCCACTACTGTGGCCAAGAAAACTGATATGTTTAAACAACAGAAGGTGGTTAAAACTGTATTACCCCATTCTGATCATCTTGTGGACATCAGGAAGGAACCCTGGTCTACCCCAGGTAAGAAATTCCCGCTCCCCAAACGGGCTTTGTCTTGCTATCCTCTCCCTGAGAGTTATGTGGTAAATGGGAAAACCCACTGCTGGTGGTTTCTCACGTCACCCGTCTTGTGGTGTCGTCTACTCTGCCTGTCACCACTGTCACATCCCTGAAGGAACCAACAGATAAGCGTGTGGAGGGATGCCTGAAGTCTATATATTCCCTTGCAGGGGCCATTCATAGGCCCACCATAGCTGCCTCTTGGGCCGCAAAGGGTATTGAGGCATGGGTTCAGTCGTTAGAGAATGAGCTGCCCGAGGATATTTCTGACAAAGCCAGGCGATACCTGTCTCACATATGTACTGCCGCCTATTACACTCAGGAGGCGTCCTCTGAGGCGGGGGTACTGGCAGCCAAAGCGTCATCCACGTCTGTTCTGGCTCGCCGCATAGTGTGGTTAAGGTCGTGGAAAGTGGATTTGGACTCCAAGAGGACCATGAAGGTACTCCGCTTCAGTGGGTACATTTTATTTGGAGAGGTCCTGAATAAAATAGTGTCTGAATTAGTAGCTGCTAAGACTGCTTTTCTCCCTCCTACTAATCCTGCTCAGAAGGCAAAGCCTACCACTTTTCTTTCCTTTCAACCTCATGGGAAAGCCAAGGGTCAGTCTTACTCCAGACAATCTCGTGCTCCCAAGACCACCAAGCCCAAGACGAAACAGTCCTGGGCAGCCCGTCAGCCTGCTTCAAAACAACACAAGCCTGCTGCATGATGGGGCGGGCCTCCCCTTAGGGGGCTTCATGGTGGTAGGCCAACTTCTACAGTTTGCCCAGGTCTGGTTAAAAACCACTTTAGACGCTTGGGTACTGGGAGTTGTCTCTCACGGGTACGCTGTTTCCTTTAAGAGACGTCCCCCTCACTTGTTCTGCACTATGGTACTCCCTTCGGATCCGTTGAAGGCGCAGGCTCTACAAATGGTGGCAGGTTCTCTCCTGAGTACAGGAGTGGTTTTGCTGGTACCTTAGTCCCAGCGTGGCAGAGGCTATTATTTGACCTTGTTTCTTGTGCAGAAACCCAATGGGTCTTTTCGGCCTATTCTCAACCTCAAGTCACTGAATGAATTTGTGAGGGTAGCCAAGTTTCGTATGGAAATATTGCGCTCTATTGTGCTGGCTATGGAACCCGAAGATTACATGGTATCCCTTGATATACAGGATGCTTATTGGCATATCCCTATTGCATCAGCAGTTCCTGTGGTTTGCTATTGGCGACAGTCACTACCAATTCCAGGCTCTGCCGTTCAGACTGGCCACAGCTCCTCAGGTCTTCACCAAGGTTATGGCCATGATGACTGCGCACCTCCGTCGCCAGGGAGTCAGAATCCTGCCGTACTTGGACGACTTGCTGATGCTGGCGAGTTCCCACGATGTCCTCCTCGGTCATCTACAATTGATGGTGAGTTGCTTACAAGCCCACGGATGGCTGATCAGTTGTAAGAAGTCCTCGCTGGTCCCAGCTCGGAGCATGGTGCACCTTGGGGCACTCCTGGACACACACAGCCAGAGACTGTTCCTGTCTCCAGACAAGGTCCTGAAAATCCAGGACAGGATAAGACACTTCATCCGTCACCCCAGAGTGTCGATTCACTCTGTGATCCAGGTACTTGGCCTGATGGTGTCGACGTTCGACATGGTGGAGAACGCGCAATTTCATTCCCGCCCTCTGCAACGGTTAATTCTTGCCAAGTGGGATGGGCTGCCTCATCGGATCAGATCCGAAATGATCTGGTGGCTCCAGGACCAGCAATTGAACAGGGGCTGTCCCTTCTGGATCCCCGACTGGGTCCTCCTGACAACGGATGCCAGTCTGAGGGGATAGGGAGTGGTGTTGGAGCAACACTCTTTTCAGGGTCGGTGGATCAAGGAAGAATCGTTTCTCCCAATAAACATCCTAGAGTTGTGGGCGGTTTTCAATGCATTATAACTTGCCTTGCCTGTGGTACATAACAGACCGGTTCAAGTACGGTCAGACAATGCCACGACAGTGGCATACATAAACCATCAAGGTGGCACTTGAAGCCGCATGGCTATGAAAAGTGTCAAAAATCCTCCGTTGGGCAGAACGCCATCTGCCAAGTATATCAGCAGTGTTCATTCCGGTTGTCCTGAACTGGGAAGCGGACTACCTCAGTTGCCAGGACGTACACGCTGGAGAGTGGAGTCTTCGTCCAGAAGTCTTTCAACTCCCAGTGGACAGGTAGGGTCTACCAGACGTAGACCTAATGGCGTCTTGACACGATCACAAGGTTCCAGTCTTCGGATCAAGGACAAGGGATCCTTGAGCAGCGGACGCACTGGCAATTCCATTGACCTTTCGGCTGCCTTGCGTGTTCCCTCCTGTGTCACTCCTGCCCAGGGTTCTCTGGAAGTTCAAACAGGAAGGAGGAATGCTGCTTCTAGTTGCTCCAGCGTGGCCCAGACGGCATTGTTCTCAGACCTGCAGGGTCTATCGATGGGGCATTCCCTTCTACTTCCTCAACGACCAGATCTTCTTGTACAGGGCCCTTGTCTCTACCCAGACTGACTTTGACGGCATGGCTTTTGAAGCATCACTCCTGAGAGCCAAAGGATTTTCAGAGGCGGTTATTCAAACAATGTTGAAATCCTGCAAACCGGCATCTGCCCAGAATTAATACAGGGTTTGGAATTCTTACTTCACTTGGTGTGCTGAGAAGAATTACGATGTCCATAGATTTAGAATTTCCAGGATACTGGCTTTTCTGCAAAGAGTCATAGACTTAGGTCTTCGTCTGGCCTCCCTCAAGGTTCATATATCTGCCTTGTCGGGTTTGTTTCAGAGAGATATTGCCTCTATACCTGATGTTCAGACGTTCATTCAGGACGTTATTCAGATTCAGCCTCCCTATGTCCCTCCTGTGGCTCCATGAGACTTGTCTGATGTGGTGAATGCTCTGTAAGAGTCTCCATTTGAACCTCTTGCATCGGTGGACCATAAATGGCTCACAGCCAAGGTGCTGTTCTTGCTGGCTATTGCCTCTACAAGACGGGTGTCGGACTTAGGGGGTAATTCAGAGTTGATTGCAGCTGCAAATTTGTTAGCAGTTGGGCAAAACCATGTGCACTGCAGGGGGGGCAGATATAACATTTGCAGAGAGAGTTAGATTTGGGTGGGTTATTTTGTTTCTGTGCAGGGTAAATAATGGCTGCTTTATTTTTACAGTGCAATATAGATTTCAGTTTGAACACACCCCACCCAAATCTAACTCTGCACATGTTATATCTGCCACCCCTGCAGTGCACATGGTTTTGCCCATTAGCTAACAAATTTACTGCTGCGATCAACTCTGAATTGGGCCCTTACCCGTCCTCCACCCTTTCTCATATTCCACCGGGACCGGGCAGTTCTACGAACTCACCCAGATTATTTGCCTAAGGTGGTGTCATCTTTTCACCTTTAACCAAGAGATTGTGGTTCTGGCCTTTGTCTCTTCGGATTTGTCTCCCAAAGAACGATCTTTGGATGTGGTTAGGGCCCTCCGTATCTATGTGGAGAGGACTGCCTCTATCAGGAGGTCAGATTCCCTTTTTGTTTTGTTTGGTGTTCACAAACGTGGCTGGCCTGCTAATAAGCAAACTTGGCAAGATGGATTAGAATTGTGATTGCATAAGCTTATGCGCAGGCTGGACTCCCAGCTCCTGCTGCTATTGAAGCCCATTCTACTCGGTCTGTTGGACATTCTTGGGCGGCCCGCCCTGGCGCATCCGCTGAACAATTGTGCAAGGTGGCTACGTGGTCCTCCTGTGAACACGTTCATTAGGTTCTTTGCCTTCGATACTTCCGCCTCCCTGGATGCTTCCTTTGGATGCCGGGTTCTCTTACCCGCTAAGGCGCGTCCCCTCCCTTGAGGAACTGCTTTAGGACATCCCCGATGTATTCCCTGTGGAACACAGTGTACCCCACTCCAGAAAAGGAGAGTTATGGTAGACTTACTATGGTTAACTCTTTCTGTGAGGTACACTGGGTTCCACAGGACGCCCAGTATTGTGTGATGATCTGTGTGCTAAATGTCATACACCTCCCAGTCAGCCTGCAGCTCCTGTAACTACGTTTGAGCCACCCTGGGCTATGTTCACTACCCTCCTGAGGACTCTGGTTGACCGTTTAGCCCCCCCTATGAGACCTCTGGTGCCACCACAAGTTGTCCCTATAGTAAATCAGCCTTGGACGGAAAATTTGTCTACCCAGCTGCAACAGTTAAATCAGTCTTTGGTTAGACAGAAATCTACTCCAGGTCACTCCCGTGTAAACGCTGATTTACATACAGGACTAAAAGCAACACTTTAAAAAGACATTTCATACACTTTAAATGAAGCCGCTGCGGCCGCTATACTTAATCCACAACCTACGTACTTATTACACCATTAGCGTACAGAGTCCCGTACAGTGGCCCTCATTCCGAGTTGATCGCTCGTTATTTTTCATCGCATCGCAGTGAAATTTCGCTTAGTGCGCATGCGCAATAGTCGCACTGCGACTGCGCCAAGTAACTTTGCTATGAAGATAGGATTTTTACTCACGGCTTTTTCTTCGCTCCGGCGATCGTAGTGTGATTGACAGGAAATGGGTGTTACTGGGCGGAAACACGGCGTTTTAGGGGCGTGTGGATGAAAACGCTACCGTTTCCGGAAAAAACGCAGGCGTGGCCGGAGAAACGGGGGAGTGTCTGAGCGAACGCTGGGTGTGTTTCTGACGTCAATCCAGGAACGACAAGCACTGAACTGATCGCACAGGCAGAGTAAGTGTGGAGCTACTCTAAAACTGCTAAGTAGTTTGTGATCGCAATAATGCGAATACATCGGTCGCAATTTTAGGATGCTAAGATACACTCCCAGTAGGCGTAGGCTTAGCGTGTGTAACTCTGCTAAATTCGCCTTGCGACCGATCAACTCGGAATGAGGGCCAGTGTACGGACTTTGCGTACAAACGCCGCACTGACTGTACAAAGTACACGCAGCGCGTACACACCCAAAGATACACCGTGAACCCTTAACAGCTATGCATGCGATAGTAATACACTTTAAACCTTAGCAGGGAAAGGAAAACACGACACCAGATTGTATTTAAGCTGCTGGGTTCCGACACCACAACATATTATTACTGAAAGGGGGATACAATAACAAAGCAATACAATACAAGAGAATAATGGCTACAGTCAATGGTACATACATGTTTGGATTTCGCCGCGCTACCCAGTCTGGTCCTCGGTCATCTAGATAGATAACTTTGAGAGTCTTGTGTGACCAGGCCTGCAGCTGGCTCCTTTTATACAATCTTCCAAAACTTAACACAATGGATACTGTAATCTCTTTGTCCATTAGACACAGGGATTGTCATTTACAGTACAGGAGAGGTCATAGGTTGGTTTGAATAGGTGGGCGATGTCTGTTCAAGATGCACTTGTGGGTGGTCTCCTTTGGGTTCCCGCCGCATACCTAATGTACAGTAAATACAGTTTATATCTATATTCTGCTCCTGCACATAACTATTCGCAGGAACGTGCGATCTTCTGCAAACCAACACTGGAATATTACCCTTAAAATACCCTACAGCTGGATACCAAACACCACCTTATAACCTTGTTCTGTCCCCTCCTATCCTGTAAAGGTGAATCCCTTTGTTCTGATACCATTTAAACTGTTGTAACTTGCTGATGTGGTGAGGGGAGACTATGTGTACATTGTGCACTATTTGGATTAAATATGTAATGTGTTTTGATGGCTTTTCCATGCGTTCACAAACTCTACAGTAAATACCCATACCACTTGCTAATGCGCAGGACCGCGGGAGCGACCATACGCAAATTGCGAATATGCGCACGCACAGCAGAACAAGTACACGCACGGAGGCCATCTGTGTGTAGTTTGTACGTGATGTGTGTACTGCAATATTTTTCGACTTTGACACCCGTGTCTCTGGGTCCTCTAAGCGGGCTGCTTCCTCCTCACAATCCATTAACCTTTGATGTTTCATCTGTCGAGGAGGGGGAGCACACGGTCCTGTCAGACACTGAATCATGTGTTACTGACGAGGATTCTACCTTACAGGTTGATATCCCTGCCCTGGTGGATGCTATTAAGCAGATCCTTCAAATCACTGAGGAAGAGGATTCCACTACTGTGGCCAAGAAAACTGATATGTTTAAACAACAGAAGGTGGTTAAAACTGTATTACCCCATTCTGATCATCTTGTGGACATCAGGAAGGAACCCTGGTCTACCCCAGGTAAGAAATTCCCGCTCCCCAAACGGGCTTTGTCTTGCTATCCTCTCCCTGAGAGTTATGTGGTAAATGGGAAAACCCACTGCTGGTGGTTTCTCACGTCACCCGTCTTGTGGTGTCGTCTACTCTGCCTGTCACCACTGTCACATCCCTGAAGGAACCAACAGATAAGCGTGTGGAGGGATGCCTGAAGTCTATATATTCCCTTGCAGGGGCCATTCATAGGCCCACCATAGCTGCCTCTTGGGCCGCAAAGGGTATTGAGGCATGGGTTCAGTCGTTAGAGAATGAGCTGCCCGAGGATATTTCTGACAAAGCCAGGCGATACCTGTCTCACATATGTACTGCCGCCTATTACACTCAGGAGGCGTCCTCTGAGGCGGGGGTACTGGCAGCCAAAGCGTCATCCACGTCTGTTCTGGCTCGCCGCATAGTGTGGTTAAGGTCGTGGAAAGTGGATTTGGACTCCAAGAGGACCATGAAGGTACTCCGCTTCAGTGGGTACATTTTATTTGGAGAGGTCCTGAATAAAATAGTGTCTGAATTAGTAGCTGCTAAGACTGCTTTTCTCCCTCCTACTAATCCTGCTCAGAAGGCAAAGCCTACCACTTTTCTTTCCTTTCAACCTCATGGGAAAGCCAAGGGTCAGTCTTACTCCAGACAATCTCGTGCTCCCAAGACCACCAAGCCCAAGACGAAACAGTCCTGGGCAGCCCGTCAGCCTGCTTCAAAACAACACAAGCCTGCTGCATGATGGGGCGGGCCTCCCCTTAGGGGGCTTCATGGTGGTAGGCCAACTTCTACAGTTTGCCCAGGTCTGGTTAAAAACCACTTTAGACGCTTGGGTACTGGGAGTTGTCTCTCACGGGTACGCTGTTTCCTTTAAGAGACGTCCCCCTCACTTGTTCTGCACTATGGTACTCCCTTCGGATCCGTTGAAGGCGCAGGCTCTACAAATGGTGGCAGGTTCTCTCCTGAGTACAGGAGTGGTTTTGCTGGTACCTTAGTCCCAGCGTGGCAGAGGCTATTATTTGACCTTGTTTCTTGTGCAGAAACCCAATGGGTCTTTTCGGCCTATTCTCAACCTCAAGTCACTGAATGAATTTGTGAGGGTAGCCAAGTTTCGTATGGAAATATTGCGCTCTATTGTGCTGGCTATGGAACCCGAAGATTACATGGTATCCCTTGATATACAGGATGCTTATTGGCATATCCCTATTGCATCAGCAGTTCCTGTGGTTTGCTATTGGCGACAGTCACTACCAATTCCAGGCTCTGCCGTTCAGACTGGCCACAGCTCCTCAGGTCTTCACCAAGGTTATGGCCATGATGACTGCGCACCTCCGTCGCCAGGGAGTCAGAATCCTGCCGTACTTGGACGACTTGCTGATGCTGGCGAGTTCCCACGATGTCCTCCTCGGTCATCTACAATTGATGGTGAGTTGCTTACAAGCCCACGGATGGCTGATCAGTTGTAAGAAGTCCTCGCTGGTCCCAGCTCGGAGCATGGTGCACCTTGGGGCACTCCTGGACACACACAGCCAGAGACTGTTCCTGTCTCCAGACAAGGTCCTGAAAATCCAGGACAGGATAAGACACTTCATCCGTCACCCCAGAGTGTCGATTCACTCTGTGATCCAGGTACTTGGCCTGATGGTGTCGACGTTCGACATGGTGGAGAACGCGCAATTTCATTCCCGCCCTCTGCAACGGTTAATTCTTGCCAAGTGGGATGGGCTGCCTCATCGGATCAGATCCGAAATGATCTGGTGGCTCCAGGACCAGCAATTGAACAGGGGCTGTCCCTTCTGGATCCCCGACTGGGTCCTCCTGACAACGGATGCCAGTCTGAGGGGATAGGGAGTGGTGTTGGAGCAACACTCTTTTCAGGGTCGGTGGATCAAGGAAGAATCGTTTCTCCCAATAAACATCCTAGAGTTGTGGGCGGTTTTCAATGCATTATAACTTGCCTTGCCTGTGGTACATAACAGACCGGTTCAAGTACGGTCAGACAATGCCACGACAGTGGCATACATAAACCATCAAGGTGGCACTTGAAGCCGCATGGCTATGAAAAGTGTCAAAAATCCTCCGTTGGGCAGAACGCCATCTGCCAAGTATATCAGCAGTGTTCATTCCGGTTGTCCTGAACTGGGAAGCGGACTACCTCAGTTGCCAGGACGTACACGCTGGAGAGTGGAGTCTTCGTCCAGAAGTCTTTCAACTCCCAGTGGACAGGTAGGGTCTACCAGACGTAGACCTAATGGCGTCTTGACACGATCACAAGGTTCCAGTCTTCGGATCAAGGACAAGGGATCCTTGAGCAGCGGACGCACTGGCAATTCCATTGACCTTTCGGCTGCCTTGCGTGTTCCCTCCTGTGTCACTCCTGCCCAGGGTTCTCTGGAAGTTCAAACAGGAAGGAGGAATGCTGCTTCTAGTTGCTCCAGCGTGGCCCAGACGGCATTGTTCTCAGACCTGCAGGGTCTATCGATGGGGCATTCCCTTCTACTTCCTCAACGACCAGATCTTCTTGTACAGGGCCCTTGTCTCTACCCAGACTGACTTTGACGGCATGGCTTTTGAAGCATCACTCCTGAGAGCCAAAGGATTTTCAGAGGCGGTTATTCAAACAATGTTGAAATCCTGCAAACCGGCATCTGCCCAGAATTAATACAGGGTTTGGAATTCTTACTTCACTTGGTGTGCTGAGAAGAATTACGATGTCCATAGATTTAGAATTTCCAGGATACTGGCTTTTCTGCAAAGAGTCATAGACTTAGGTCTTCGTCTGGCCTCCCTCAAGGTTCATATATCTGCCTTGTCGGGTTTGTTTCAGAGAGATATTGCCTCTATACCTGATGTTCAGACGTTCATTCAGGACGTTATTCAGATTCAGCCTCCCTATGTCCCTCCTGTGGCTCCATGAGACTTGTCTGATGTGGTGAATGCTCTGTAAGAGTCTCCATTTGAACCTCTTGCATCGGTGGACCATAAATGGCTCACAGCCAAGGTGCTGTTCTTGCTGGCTATTGCCTCTACAAGACGGGTGTCGGACTTAGGGGGTAATTCAGAGTTGATTGCAGCTGCAAATTTGTTAGCAGTTGGGCAAAACCATGTGCACTGCAGGGGGGGCAGATATAACATTTGCAGAGAGAGTTAGATTTGGGTGGGTTATTTTGTTTCTGTGCAGGGTAAATAATGGCTGCTTTATTTTTACAGTGCAATATAGATTTCAGTTTGAACACACCCCACCCAAATCTAACTCTGCACATGTTATATCTGCCACCCCTGCAGTGCACATGGTTTTGCCCATTAGCTAACAAATTTACTGCTGCGATCAACTCTGAATTGGGCCCTTACCCGTCCTCCACCCTTTCTCATATTCCACCGGGACCGGGCAGTTCTACGAACTCACCCAGATTATTTGCCTAAGGTGGTGTCATCTTTTCACCTTTAACCAAGAGATTGTGGTTCTGGCCTTTGTCTCTTCGGATTTGTCTCCCAAAGAACGATCTTTGGATGTGGTTAGGGCCCTCCGTATCTATGTGGAGAGGACTGCCTCTATCAGGAGGTCAGATTCCCTTTTTGTTTTGTTTGGTGTTCACAAACGTGGCTGGCCTGCTAATAAGCAAACTTGGCAAGATGGATTAGAATTGTGATTGCATAAGCTTATGCGCAGGCTGGACTCCCAGCTCCTGCTGCTATTGAAGCCCATTCTACTCGGTCTGTTGGACATTCTTGGGCGGCCCGCCCTGGCGCATCCGCTGAACAATTGTGCAAGGTGGCTACGTGGTCCTCCTGTGAACACGTTCATTAGGTTCTTTGCCTTCGATACTTCCGCCTCCCTGGATGCTTCCTTTGGATGCCGGGTTCTCTTACCCGCTAAGGCGCGTCCCCTCCCTTGAGGAACTGCTTTAGGACATCCCCGATGTATTCCCTGTGGAACACAGTGTACCCCACTCCAGAAAAGGAGAGTTATGGTAGACTTACTATGGTTAACTCTTTCTGTGAGGTACACTGGGTTCCACAGGACGCCCAGTATTGTGTGATGATCTGTGTGCTAAATGTCATACACCTCCCAGTCAGCCTGCAGCTCCTGTAACTACGTTTGAGCCACCCTGGGCTATGTTCACTACCCTCCTGAGGACTCTGGTTGACCGTTTAGCCCCCCCTATGAGACCTCTGGTGCCACCACAAGTTGTCCCTATAGTAAATCAGCCTTGGACGGAAAATTTGTCTACCCAGCTGCAACAGTTAAATCAGTCTTTGGTTAGACAGAAATCTACTCCAGGTCACTCCCGTGTAAACGCTGATTTACATACAGGACTAAAAGCAACACTTTAAAAAGACATTTCATACACTTTAAATGAAGCCGCTGCGGCCGCTATACTTAATCCACAACCTACGTACTTATTACACCATTAGCGTACAGAGTCCCGTACAGTGGCCCTCATTCCGAGTTGATCGCTCGTTATTTTTCATCGCATCGCAGTGAAATTTCGCTTAGTGCGCATGCGCAATAGTCGCACTGCGACTGCGCCAAGTAACTTTGCTATGAAGATAGGATTTTTACTCACGGCTTTTTCTTCGCTCCGGCGATCGTAGTGTGATTGACAGGAAATGGGTGTTACTGGGCGGAAACACGGCGTTTTAGGGGCGTGTGGATGAAAACGCTACCGTTTCCGGAAAAAACGCAGGCGTGGCCGGAGAAACGGGGGAGTGTCTGAGCGAACGCTGGGTGTGTTTCTGACGTCAATCCAGGAACGACAAGCACTGAACTGATCGCACAGGCAGAGTAAGTGTGGAGCTACTCTAAAACTGCTAAGTAGTTTGTGATCGCAATAATGCGAATACATCGGTCGCAATTTTAGGATGCTAAGATACACTCCCAGTAGGCGTAGGCTTAGCGTGTGTAACTCTGCTAAATTCGCCTTGCGACCGATCAACTCGGAATGAGGGCCAGTGTACGGACTTTGCGTACAAACGCCGCACTGACTGTACAAAGTACACGCAGCGCGTACACACCCAAAGATACACCGTGAACCCTTAACAGCTATGCATGCGATAGTAATACACTTTAAACCTTAGCAGGGAAAGGAAAACACGACACCAGATTGTATTTAAGCTGCTGGGTTCCGACACCACAACATATTATTACTGAAAGGGGGATACAATAACAAAGCAATACAATACAAGAGAATAATGGCTACAGTCAATGGTACATACATGTTTGGATTTCGCCGCGCTACCCAGTCTGGTCCTCGGTCATCTAGATAGATAACTTTGAGAGTCTTGTGTGACCAGGCCTGCAGCTGGCTCCTTTTATACAATCTTCCAAAACTTAACACAATGGATACTGTAATCTCTTTGTCCATTAGACACAGGGATTGTCATTTACAGTACAGGAGAGGTCATAGGTTGGTTTGAATAGGTGGGCGATGTCTGTTCAAGATGCACTTGTGGGTGGTCTCCTTTGGGTTCCCGCCGCATACCTAATGTACAGTAAATACAGTTTATATCTATATTCTGCTCCTGCACATAACTATTCGCAGGAACGTGCGATCTTCTGCAAACCAACACTGGAATATTACCCTTAAAATACCCTACAGCTGGATACCAAACACCACCTTATAACCTTGTTCTGTCCCCTCCTATCCTGTAAAGGTGAATCCCTTTGTTCTGATACCATTTAAACTGTTGTAACTTGCTGATGTGGTGAGGGGAGACTATGTGTACATTGTGCACTATTTGGATTAAATATGTAATGTGTTTTGATGGCTTTTCCATGCGTTCACAAACTCTACAGTAAATACCCATACCACTTGCTAATGCGCAGGACCGCGGGAGCGACCATACGCAAATTGCGAATATGCGCACGCACAGCAGAACAAGTACACGCACGGAGGCCATCTGTGTGTAGTTTGTACGTGATGTGTGTACTGCAATATTTTTCGACTTTGACACCCGTGTCTCTGGGTCCTCTAAGCGGGCTGCTTCCTCCTCACAATCCATTAACCTTTGATGTTTCATCTGTCGAGGAGGGGGAGCACACGGTCCTGTCAGACACTGAATCATGTGTTACTGACGAGGATTCTACCTTACAGGTTGATATCCCTGCCCTGGTGGATGCTATTAAGCAGATCCTTCAAATCACTGAGGAAGAGGATTCCACTACTGTGGCCAAGAAAACTGATATGTTTAAACAACAGAAGGTGGTTAAAACTGTATTACCCCATTCTGATCATCTTGTGGACATCAGGAAGGAACCCTGGTCTACCCCAGGTAAGAAATTCCCGCTCCCCAAACGGGCTTTGTCTTGCTATCCTCTCCCTGAGAGTTATGTGGTAAATGGGAAAACCCACTGCTGGTGGTTTCTCACGTCACCCGTCTTGTGGTGTCGTCTACTCTGCCTGTCACCACTGTCACATCCCTGAAGGAACCAACAGATAAGCGTGTGGAGGGATGCCTGAAGTCTATATATTCCCTTGCAGGGGCCATTCATAGGCCCACCATAGCTGCCTCTTGGGCCGCAAAGGGTATTGAGGCATGGGTTCAGTCGTTAGAGAATGAGCTGCCCGAGGATATTTCTGACAAAGCCAGGCGATACCTGTCTCACATATGTACTGCCGCCTATTACACTCAGGAGGCGTCCTCTGAGGCGGGGGTACTGGCAGCCAAAGCGTCATCCACGTCTGTTCTGGCTCGCCGCATAGTGTGGTTAAGGTCGTGGAAAGTGGATTTGGACTCCAAGAGGACCATGAAGGTACTCCGCTTCAGTGGGTACATTTTATTTGGAGAGGTCCTGAATAAAATAGTGTCTGAATTAGTAGCTGCTAAGACTGCTTTTCTCCCTCCTACTAATCCTGCTCAGAAGGCAAAGCCTACCACTTTTCTTTCCTTTCAACCTCATGGGAAAGCCAAGGGTCAGTCTTACTCCAGACAATCTCGTGCTCCCAAGACCACCAAGCCCAAGACGAAACAGTCCTGGGCAGCCCGTCAGCCTGCTTCAAAACAACACAAGCCTGCTGCATGATGGGGCGGGCCTCCCCTTAGGGGGCTTCATGGTGGTAGGCCAACTTCTACAGTTTGCCCAGGTCTGGTTAAAAACCACTTTAGACGCTTGGGTACTGGGAGTTGTCTCTCACGGGTACGCTGTTTCCTTTAAGAGACGTCCCCCTCACTTGTTCTGCACTATGGTACTCCCTTCGGATCCGTTGAAGGCGCAGGCTCTACAAATGGTGGCAGGTTCTCTCCTGAGTACAGGAGTGGTTTTGCTGGTACCTTAGTCCCAGCGTGGCAGAGGCTATTATTTGACCTTGTTTCTTGTGCAGAAACCCAATGGGTCTTTTCGGCCTATTCTCAACCTCAAGTCACTGAATGAATTTGTGAGGGTAGCCAAGTTTCGTATGGAAATATTGCGCTCTATTGTGCTGGCTATGGAACCCGAAGATTACATGGTATCCCTTGATATACAGGATGCTTATTGGCATATCCCTATTGCATCAGCAGTTCCTGTGGTTTGCTATTGGCGACAGTCACTACCAATTCCAGGCTCTGCCGTTCAGACTGGCCACAGCTCCTCAGGTCTTCACCAAGGTTATGGCCATGATGACTGCGCACCTCCGTCGCCAGGGAGTCAGAATCCTGCCGTACTTGGACGACTTGCTGATGCTGGCGAGTTCCCACGATGTCCTCCTCGGTCATCTACAATTGATGGTGAGTTGCTTACAAGCCCACGGATGGCTGATCAGTTGTAAGAAGTCCTCGCTGGTCCCAGCTCGGAGCATGGTGCACCTTGGGGCACTCCTGGACACACACAGCCAGAGACTGTTCCTGTCTCCAGACAAGGTCCTGAAAATCCAGGACAGGATAAGACACTTCATCCGTCACCCCAGAGTGTCGATTCACTCTGTGATCCAGGTACTTGGCCTGATGGTGTCGACGTTCGACATGGTGGAGAACGCGCAATTTCATTCCCGCCCTCTGCAACGGTTAATTCTTGCCAAGTGGGATGGGCTGCCTCATCGGATCAGATCCGAAATGATCTGGTGGCTCCAGGACCAGCAATTGAACAGGGGCTGTCCCTTCTGGATCCCCGACTGGGTCCTCCTGACAACGGATGCCAGTCTGAGGGGATAGGGAGTGGTGTTGGAGCAACACTCTTTTCAGGGTCGGTGGATCAAGGAAGAATCGTTTCTCCCAATAAACATCCTAGAGTTGTGGGCGGTTTTCAATGCATTATAACTTGCCTTGCCTGTGGTACATAACAGACCGGTTCAAGTACGGTCAGACAATGCCACGACAGTGGCATACATAAACCATCAAGGTGGCACTTGAAGCCGCATGGCTATGAAAAGTGTCAAAAATCCTCCGTTGGGCAGAACGCCATCTGCCAAGTATATCAGCAGTGTTCATTCCGGTTGTCCTGAACTGGGAAGCGGACTACCTCAGTTGCCAGGACGTACACGCTGGAGAGTGGAGTCTTCGTCCAGAAGTCTTTCAACTCCCAGTGGACAGGTAGGGTCTACCAGACGTAGACCTAATGGCGTCTTGACACGATCACAAGGTTCCAGTCTTCGGATCAAGGACAAGGGATCCTTGAGCAGCGGACGCACTGGCAATTCCATTGACCTTTCGGCTGCCTTGCGTGTTCCCTCCTGTGTCACTCCTGCCCAGGGTTCTCTGGAAGTTCAAACAGGAAGGAGGAATGCTGCTTCTAGTTGCTCCAGCGTGGCCCAGACGGCATTGTTCTCAGACCTGCAGGGTCTATCGATGGGGCATTCCCTTCTACTTCCTCAACGACCAGATCTTCTTGTACAGGGCCCTTGTCTCTACCCAGACTGACTTTGACGGCATGGCTTTTGAAGCATCACTCCTGAGAGCCAAAGGATTTTCAGAGGCGGTTATTCAAACAATGTTGAAATCCTGCAAACCGGCATCTGCCCAGAATTAATACAGGGTTTGGAATTCTTACTTCACTTGGTGTGCTGAGAAGAATTACGATGTCCATAGATTTAGAATTTCCAGGATACTGGCTTTTCTGCAAAGAGTCATAGACTTAGGTCTTCGTCTGGCCTCCCTCAAGGTTCATATATCTGCCTTGTCGGGTTTGTTTCAGAGAGATATTGCCTCTATACCTGATGTTCAGACGTTCATTCAGGACGTTATTCAGATTCAGCCTCCCTATGTCCCTCCTGTGGCTCCATGAGACTTGTCTGATGTGGTGAATGCTCTGTAAGAGTCTCCATTTGAACCTCTTGCATCGGTGGACCATAAATGGCTCACAGCCAAGGTGCTGTTCTTGCTGGCTATTGCCTCTACAAGACGGGTGTCGGACTTAGGGGGTAATTCAGAGTTGATTGCAGCTGCAAATTTGTTAGCAGTTGGGCAAAACCATGTGCACTGCAGGGGGGGCAGATATAACATTTGCAGAGAGAGTTAGATTTGGGTGGGTTATTTTGTTTCTGTGCAGGGTAAATAATGGCTGCTTTATTTTTACAGTGCAATATAGATTTCAGTTTGAACACACCCCACCCAAATCTAACTCTGCACATGTTATATCTGCCACCCCTGCAGTGCACATGGTTTTGCCCATTAGCTAACAAATTTACTGCTGCGATCAACTCTGAATTGGGCCCTTACCCGTCCTCCACCCTTTCTCATATTCCACCGGGACCGGGCAGTTCTACGAACTCACCCAGATTATTTGCCTAAGGTGGTGTCATCTTTTCACCTTTAACCAAGAGATTGTGGTTCTGGCCTTTGTCTCTTCGGATTTGTCTCCCAAAGAACGATCTTTGGATGTGGTTAGGGCCCTCCGTATCTATGTGGAGAGGACTGCCTCTATCAGGAGGTCAGATTCCCTTTTTGTTTTGTTTGGTGTTCACAAACGTGGCTGGCCTGCTAATAAGCAAACTTGGCAAGATGGATTAGAATTGTGATTGCACAAGCTTATGCGCAGGCTGGACTCCCAGCTCCTGCTGCTATTGAAGCCCATTCTACTCGGTCTGTTGGACATTCTTGGGCGGCCCGCCCTGGCGCGTCCGCTGAACAATTGTGCAAGGTGGCTACGTGGTCCTCCTGTGAACACGTTCATTAGGTTCTTTGCCTTCGATACTTCCGCCTCCCTGGATGCTTCCTTTGGATGCCGGGTTCTCTTACCCGCTAAGGCGCGTCCCCTCCCTTGAGGAACTGCTTTAGGACATCCCCGATGTATTCCCTGTGGAACACAGTGTACCCCACTCCAGAAAAGGAGAGTTATGGTAGACTTACTATGGTTAACTCTTTCTGTGAGGTACACTGGGTTCCACAGGACGCCCAGTATTGTGTGATGATCTGTGTGCTAAATGTCATACACCTCCCAGTCAGCCTGCAGCTCCTGTAACTACGTTTGAGCCACCCTGGGCTATGTTCACTACCCTCCTGAGGACTCTGGTTGACCGTTTAGCCCCCCCTATGAGACCTCTGGTGCCACCACAAGTTGTCCCTATAGTAAATCAGCCTTGGACGGAAAATTTGTCTACCCAGCTGCAACAGTTAAATCAGTCTTTGGTTAGACAGAAATCTACTCCAGGTCACTCCCGTGTAAACGCTGATTTACATACAGGACTAAAAGCAACACTTTAAAAAGACATTTCATACACTTTAAATGAAGCCGCTGCGGCCGCTATACTTAATCCACAACCTACGTACTTATTACACCATTAGCGTACAGAGTCCCGTACAGTGGCCCTCATTCCGAGTTGATCGCTCGTTATTTTTCATCGCATCGCAGTGAAATTTCGCTTAGTGCGCATGCGCAATAGTCGCACTGCGACTGCGCCAAGTAACTTTGCTATGAAGATAGGATTTTTACTCACGGCTTTTTCTTCGCTCCGGCGATCGTAGTGTGATTGACAGGAAATGGGTGTTACTGGGCGGAAACACGGCGCTTTAGGGGCGTGTGGATGAAAACGCTACCGTTTCCGGAAAAAACGCAGGCGTGGCCGGAGAAACGGGGGAGTGTCTGAGCGAACGCTGGGTGTGTTTCTGACGTCAATCCAGGAACGACAAGCACTGAACTGATCGCACAGGCAGAGTAAGTGTGGAGCTACTCTAAAACTGCTAAGTAGTTTGTGATCGCAATAATGCGAATACATCGGTCGCAATTTTAGGATGCTAAGATACACTCCCAGTAGGCGTAGGCTTAGCGTGTGTAACTCTGCTAAATTCGCCTTGCGACCGATCAACTCGGAATGAGGGCCAGTGTACGGACTTTGCGTACAAACGCCGCGCTGACTGTACAAAGTACACGCAGCGCGTACACACCCAAAGATACACCGTGAACCCTTAACAGCTATGCATGCGATAGTAATACACTTTAAACCTTAGCAGGGAAAGGAAAACACGACACCAGATTGTATTTAAGCTGCTGGGTTCCGACACCACAACATATTATTACTGAAAGGGGGATACAATAACAAAGCAATACAATACAAGAGAATAATGGCTACAGTCAATGGTACATACATGTTTGGATTTCGCCGCGCTACCCAGTCTGGTCCTCGGTCATCTAGATAGATAACTTTGAGAGTCTTGTGTGACCAGGCCTGCAGCTGGCTCCTTTTATACAATCTTCCAAAACTTAACACAATGGATACTGTAATCTCTTTGTCCATTAGACACAGGGATTGTCATTTACAGTACAGGAGAGGTCATAGGTTGGTTTGAATAGGTGGGCGATGTCTGTTCAAGATGCACTTGTGGGTGGTCTCCTTTGGGTTCCCGCCGCATACCTAATGTACAGTAAATACAGTTTATATCTATATTCTGCTCCTGCACATAACTATTCGCAGGAACGTGCGATCTTCTGCAAACCAACACTGGAATATTACCCTTAAAATACCCTACAGCTGGATACCAAACACCACCTTATAACCTTGTTCTGTCCCCTCCTATCCTGTAAAGGTGAATCCCTTTGTTCTGATACCATTTAAACTGTTGTAACTTGCTGATGTGGTGAGGGGAGACTATGTGTACATTGTGCACTATTTGGATTAAATATGTAATGTGTTTTGATGGCTTTTCCATGCGTTCACAAACTCTACAGTAAATACCCATACCACTTGCTAATGCGCAGGACCGCGGGAGCGACCATACGCAAATTGCGAATATGCGCACGCACAGCAGAACAAGTACACGCACGGAGGCCATCTGTGTGTAGTTTGTACGTGATGTGTGTACTGCAATATTTTTCGACTTTGACACCCGTGTCTCTGGGTCCTCTAAGCGGGCTGCTTCCTCCTCACAATCCATTAACCTTTGATGTTTCATCTGTCGAGGAGGGGGAGCACACGGTCCTGTCAGACACTGAATCATGTGTTACTGACGAGGATTCTACCTTACAGGTTGATATCCCTGCCCTGGTGGATGCTATTAAGCAGATCCTTCAAATCACTGAGGAAGAGGATTCCACTACTGTGGCCAAGAAAACTGATATGTTTAAACAACAGAAGGTGGTTAAAACTGTATTACCCCATTCTGATCATCTTGTGGACATCAGGAAGGAACCCTGGTCTACCCCAGGTAAGAAATTCCCGCTCCCCAAACGGGCTTTGTCTTGCTATCCTCTCCCTGAGAGTTATGTGGTAAATGGGAAAACCCACTGCTGGTGGTTTCTCACGTCACCCGTCTTGTGGTGTCGTCTACTCTGCCTGTCACCACTGTCACATCCCTGAAGGAACCAACAGATAAGCGTGTGGAGGGATGCCTGAAGTCTATATATTCCCTTGCAGGGGCCATTCATAGGCCCACCATAGCTGCCTCTTGGGCCGCAAAGGGTATTGAGGCATGGGTTCAGTCGTTAGAGAATGAGCTGCCCGAGGATATTTCTGACAAAGCCAGGCGATACCTGTCTCACATATGTACTGCCGCCTATTACACTCAGGAGGCGTCCTCTGAGGCGGGGGTACTGGCAGCCAAAGCGTCATCCACGTCTGTTCTGGCTCGCCGCATAGTGTGGTTAAGGTCGTGGAAAGTGGATTTGGACTCCAAGAGGACCATGAAGGTACTCCGCTTCAGTGGGTACATTTTATTTGGAGAGGTCCTGAATAAAATAGTGTCTGAATTAGTAGCTGCTAAGACTGCTTTTCTCCCTCCTACTAATCCTGCTCAGAAGGCAAAGCCTACCACTTTTCTTTCCTTTCAACCTCATGGGAAAGCCAAGGGTCAGTCTTACTCCAGACAATCTCGTGCTCCCAAGACCACCAAGCCCAAGACGAAACAGTCCTGGGCAGCCCGTCAGCCTGCTTCAAAACAACACAAGCCTGCTGCATGATGGGGCGGGCCTCCCCTTAGGGGGCTTCATGGTGGTAGGCCAACTTCTACAGTTTGCCCAGGTCTGGTTAAAAACCACTTTAGACGCTTGGGTACTGGGAGTTGTCTCTCACGGGTACGCTGTTTCCTTTAAGAGACGTCCCCCTCACTTGTTCTGCACTATGGTACTCCCTTCGGATCCGTTGAAGGCGCAGGCTCTACAAATGGTGGCAGGTTCTCTCCTGAGTACAGGAGTGGTTTTGCTGGTACCTTAGTCCCAGCGTGGCAGAGGCTATTATTTGACCTTGTTTCTTGTGCAGAAACCCAATGGGTCTTTTCGGCCTATTCTCAACCTCAAGTCCCTGAATGAATTTGTGAGGGTAGCCAAGTTTCGTATGGAAATATTGCGCTCTATTGTGCTGGCTATGGAACCCGAAGATTACATGGTATCCCTTGATATACAGGATGCTTATTGGCATATCCCTATTGCATCAGCAGTTCCTGTGGTTTGCTATTGGCGACAGTCACTACCAATTCCAGGCTCTGCCGTTCAGACTGGCCACAGCTCCTCAGGTCTTCACCAAGGTTATGGCCATGATGACTGCGCACCTCCGTCGCCAGGGAGTCAGAATCCTGCCGTACTTGGACGACTTGCTGATGCTGGCGAGTTCCCACGATGTCCTCCTCGGTCATCTACAATTGATGGTGAGTTGCTTACAAGCCCACGGATGGCTGATCAGTTGTAAGAAGTCCTCGCTGGTCCCAGCTCGGAGCATGGTGCACCTTGGGGCACTCCTGGACACACACAGCCAGAGACTGTTCCTGTCTCCAGACAAGGTCCTGAAAATCCAGGACAGGATAAGACACTTCATCCGTCACCCCAGAGTGTCGATTCACTCTGTGATCCAGGTACTTGGCCTGATGGTGTCGACGTTCGACATGGTGGAGAACGCGCAATTTCATTCCCGCCCTCTGCAACGGTTAATTCTTGCCAAGTGGGATGGGCTGCCTCATCGGATCAGATCCGAAATGATCTGGTGGCTCCAGGACCAGCAATTGAACAGGGGCTGTCCCTTCTGGATCCCCGACTGGGTCCTCCTGACAACGGATGCCAGTCTGAGGGGATAGGGAGTGGTGTTGGAGCAACACTCTTTTCAGGGTCGGTGGATCAAGGAAGAATCGTTTCTCCCAATAAACATCCTAGAGTTGTGGGCGGTTTTCAATGCATTATAACTTGCCTTGCCTGTGGTACATAACAGACCGGTTCAAGTACGGTCAGACAATGCCACGACAGTGGCATACATAAACCATCAAGGTGGCACTTGAAGCCGCATGGCTATGAAAAGTGTCAAAAATCCTCCGTTGGGCAGAACGCCATCTGCCAAGTATATCAGCAGTGTTCATTCCGGTTGTCCTGAACTGGGAAGCGGACTACCTCAGTTGCCAGGACGTACACGCTGGAGAGTGGAGTCTTCGTCCAGAAGTCTTTCAACTCCCAGTGGACAGGTAGGGTCTACCAGACGTAGACCTAATGGCGTCTTGACACGATCACAAGGTTCCAGTCTTCGGATCAAGGACAAGGGATCCTTGAGCAGCGGACGCACTGGCAATTCCATTGACCTTTCGGCTGCCTTGCGTGTTCCCTCCTGTGTCACTCCTGCCCAGGGTTCTCTGGAAGTTCAAACAGGAAGGAGGAATGCTGCTTCTAGTTGCTCCAGCGTGGCCCAGACGGCATTGTTCTCAGACCTGCAGGGTCTATCGATGGGGCATTCCCTTCTACTTCCTCAACGACCAGATCTTCTTGTACAGGGCCCTTGTCTCTACCCAGACTGACTTTGACGGCATGGCTTTTGAAGCATCACTCCTGAGAGCCAAAGGATTTTCAGAGGCGGTTATTCAAACAATGTTGAAATCCTGCAAACCGGCATCTGCCCAGAATTAATACAGGGTTTGGAATTCTTACTTCACTTGGTGTGCTGAGAAGAATTACGATGTCCATAGATTTAGAATTTCCAGGATACTGGCTTTTCTGCAAAGAGTCATAGACTTAGGTCTTCGTCTGGCCTCCCTCAAGGTTCATATATCTGCCTTGTCGGGTTTGTTTCAGAGAGATATTGCCTCTATACCTGATGTTCAGACGTTCATTCAGGACGTTATTCAGATTCAGCCTCCCTATGTCCCTCCTGTGGCTCCATGAGACTTGTCTGATGTGGTGAATGCTCTGTAAGAGTCTCCATTTGAACCTCTTGCATCGGTGGACCATAAATGGCTCACAGCCAAGGTGCTGTTCTTGCTGGCTATTGCCTCTACAAGACGGGTGTCGGACTTAGGGGGTAATTCAGAGTTGATTGCAGCTGCAAATTTGTTAGCAGTTGGGCAAAACCATGTGCACTGCAGGGGGGGCAGATATAACATTTGCAGAGAGAGTTAGATTTGGGTGGGTTATTTTGTTTCTGTGCAGGGTAAATAATGGCTGCTTTATTTTTACAGTGCAATATAGATTTCAGTTTGAACACACCCCACCCAAATCTAACTCTGCACATGTTATATCTGCCACCCCTGCAGTGCACATGGTTTTGCCCATTAGCTAACAAATTTACTGCTGCGATCAACTCTGAATTGGGCCCTTACCCGTCCTCCACCCTTTCTCATATTCCACCGGGACCGGGCAGTTCTACGAACTCACCCAGATTATTTGCCTAAGGTGGTGTCATCTTTTCACCTTTAACCAAGAGATTGTGGTTCTGGCCTTTGTCTCTTCGGATTTGTCTCCCAAAGAACGATCTTTGGATGTGGTTAGGGCCCTCCGTATCTATGTGGAGAGGACTGCCTCTATCAGGAGGTCAGATTCCCTTTTTGTTTTGTTTGGTGTTCACAAACGTGGCTGGCCTGCTAATAAGCAAACTTGGCAAGATGGATTAGAATTGTGATTGCACAAGCTTATGCGCAGGCTGGACTCCCAGCTCCTGCTGCTATTGAAGCCCATTCTACTCGGTCTGTTGGACATTCTTGGGCGGCCCGCCCTGGCGCGTCCGCTGAACAATTGTGCAAGGTGGCTACGTGGTCCTCCTGTGAACACGTTCATTAGGTTCTTTGCCTTCGATACTTCCGCCTCCCTGGATGCTTCCTTTGGATGCCGGGTTCTCTTACCCGCTAAGGCGCGTCCCCTCCCTTGAGGAACTGCTTTAGGACATCCCCGATGTATTCCCTGTGGAACACAGTGTACCCCACTCCAGAAAAGGAGAGTTATGGTAGACTTACTATGGTTAACTCTTTCTGTGAGGTACACTGGGTTCCACAGGACGCCCAGTATTGTGTGATGATCTGTGTGCTAAATGTCATACACCTCCCAGTCAGCCTGCAGCTCCTGTAACTACGTTTGAGCCACCCTGGGCTATGTTCACTACCCTCCTGAGGACTCTGGTTGACCGTTTAGCCCCCCCTATGAGACCTCTGGTGCCACCACAAGTTGTCCCTATAGTAAATCAGCCTTGGACGGAAAATTTGTCTACCCAGCTGCAACAGTTAAATCAGTCTTTGGTTAGACAGAAATCTACTCCAGGTCACTCCCGTGTAAACGCTGATTTACATACAGGACTAAAAGCAACACTTTAAAAAGACATTTCATACACTTTAAATGAAGCCGCTGCGGCCGCTATACTTAATCCACAACCTACGTACTTATTACACCATTAGCGTACAGAGTCCCGTACAGTGGCCCTCATTCCGAGTTGATCGCTCGTTATTTTTCATCGCATCGCAGTGAAATTTCGCTTAGTGCGCATGCGCAATAGTCGCACTGCGACTGCGCCAAGTAACTTTGCTATGAAGATAGGATTTTTACTCACGGCTTTTTCTTCGCTCCGGCGATCGTAGTGTGATTGACAGGAAATGGGTGTTACTGGGCGGAAACACGGCGTTTTAGGGGCGTGTGGATGAAAACGCTACCGTTTCCGGAAAAAACGCAGGCGTGGCCGGAGAAACGGGGGAGTGTCTGAGCGAACGCTGGGTGTGTTTCTGACGTCAATCCAGGAACGACAAGCACTGAACTGATCGCACAGGCAGAGTAAGTGTGGAGCTACTCTAAAACTGCTAAGTAGTTTGTGATCGCAATAATGCGAATACATCGGTCGCAATTTTAGGATGCTAAGATACACTCCCAGTAGGCGTAGGCTTAGCGTGTGTAACTCTGCTAAATTCGCCTTGCGACCGATCAACTCGGAATGAGGGCCAGTGTACGGACTTTGCGTACAAACGCCGCGCTGACTGTACAAAGTACACGCAGCGCGTACACACCCAAAGATACACCGTGAACCCTTAACAGCTATGCATGCGATAGTAATACACTTTAAACCTTAGCAGGGAAAGGAAAACACGACACCAGATTGTATTTAAGCTGCTGGGTTCCGACACCACAACATATTATTACTGAAAGGGGGATACAATAACAAAGCAATACAATACAAGAGAATAATGGCTACAGTCAATGGTACATACATGTTTGGATTTCGCCGCGCTACCCAGTCTGGTCCTCGGTCATCTAGATAGATAACTTTGAGAGTCTTGTGTGACCAGGCCTGCAGCTGGCTCCTTTTATACAATCTTCCAAAACTTAACACAATGGATACTGTAATCTCTTTGTCCATTAGACACAGGGATTGTCATTTACAGTACAGGAGAGGTCATAGGTTGGTTTGAATAGGTGGGCGATGTCTGTTCAAGATGCACTTGTGGGTGGTCTCCTTTGGGTTCCCGCCGCATACCTAATGTACAGTAAATACAGTTTATATCTATATTCTGCTCCTGCACATAACTATTCGCAGGAACGTGCGATCTTCTGCAAACCAACACTGGAATATTACCCTTAAAATACCCTACAGCTGGATACCAAACACCACCTTATAACCTTGTTCTGTCCCCTCCTATCCTGTAAAGGTGAATCCCTTTGTTCTGATACCATTTAAACTGTTGTAACTTGCTGATGTGGTGAGGGGAGACTATGTGTACATTGTGCACTATTTGGATTAAATATGTAATGTGTTTTGATGGCTTTTCCATGCGTTCACAAACTCTACAGTAAATACCCATACCACTTGCTAATGCGCAGGACCGCGGGAGCGACCATACGCAAATTGCGAATATGCGCACGCACAGCAGAACAAGTACACGCACGGAGGCCATCTGTGTGTAGTTTGTACGTGATGTGTGTACTGCAATATTTTTCGACTTTGACACCCGTGTCTCTGGGTCCTCTAAGCGGGCTGCTTCCTCCTCACAATCCATTAACCTTTGATGTTTCATCTGTCGAGGAGGGGGAGCACACGGTCCTGTCAGACACTGAATCATGTGTTACTGACGAGGATTCTACCTTACAGGTTGATATCCCTGCCCTGGTGGATGCTATTAAGCAGATCCTTCAAATCACTGAGGAAGAGGATTCCACTACTGTGGCCAAGAAAACTGATATGTTTAAACAACAGAAGGTGGTTAAAACTGTATTACCCCATTCTGATCATCTTGTGGACATCAGGAAGGAACCCTGGTCTACCCCAGGTAAGAAATTCCCGCTCCCCAAACGGGCTTGGTCTTGCTATCCTCTCCCTGAGAGTTATGTGGTAAATGGGAAAACCCACTGCTGGTGGTTTCTCACGTCACCCGTCTTGTGGTGTCGTCTACTCTGCCTGTCACCACTGTCACATCCCTGAAGGAACCAACAGATAAGCGTGTGGAGGGATGCCTGAAGTCTATATATTCCCTTGCAGGGGCCATTCATAGGCCCACCATAGCTGCCTCTTGGGCCGCAAAGGGTATTGAGGCATGGGTTCAGTCGTTAGAGAATGAGCTGCCCGAGGATATTTCTGACAAAGCCAGGCGATACCTGTCTCACATATGTACTGCCGCCTATTACACTCAGGAGGCGTCCTCTGAGGCGGGGGTACTGGCAGCCAAAGCGTCATCCACGTCTGTTCTGGCTCGCCGCATAGTGTGGTTAAGGTCGTGGAAAGTGGATTTGGACTCCAAGAGGACCATGAAGGTACTCCGCTTCAGTGGGTACATTTTATTTGGAGAGGTCCTGAATAAAATAGTGTCTGAATTAGTAGCTGCTAAGACTGCTTTTCTCCCTCCTACTAATCCTGCTCAGAAGGCAAAGCCTACCACTTTTCTTTCCTTTCAACCTCATGGGAAAGCCAAGGGTCAGTCTTACTCCAGACAATCTCGTGCTCCCAAGACCACCAAGCCCAAGACGAAACAGTCCTGGGCAGCCCGTCAGCCTGCTTCAAAACAACACAAGCCTGCTGCATGATGGGGCGGGCCTCCCCTTAGGGGGCTTCATGGTGGTAGGCCAACTTCTACAGTTTGCCCAGGTCTGGTTAAAAACCACTTTAGACGCTTGGGTACTGGGAGTTGTCTCTCACGGGTACGCTGTTTCCTTTAAGAGACGTCCCCCTCACTTGTTCTGCACTATGGTACTCCCTTCGGATCCGTTGAAGGCGCAGGCTCTACAAATGGTGGCAGGTTCTCTCCTGAGTACAGGAGTGGTTTTGCTGGTACCTTAGTCCCAGCGTGGCAGAGGCTATTATTTGACCTTGTTTCTTGTGCAGAAACCCAATGGGTCTTTTCGGCCTATTCTCAACCTCAAGTCCCTGAATGAATTTGTGAGGGTAGCCAAGTTTCGTATGGAAATATTGCGCTCTATTGTGCTGGCTATGGAACCCGAAGATTACATGGTATCCCTTGATATACAGGATGCTTATTGGCATATCCCTATTGCATCAGCAGTTCCTGTGGTTTGCTATTGGCGACAGTCACTACCAATTCCAGGCTCTGCCGTTCAGACTGGCCACAGCTCCTCAGGTCTTCACCAAGGTTATGGCCATGATGACTGCGCACCTCCGTCGCCAGGGAGTCAGAATCCTGCCGTACTTGGACGACTTGCTGATGCTGGCGAGTTCCCACGATGTCCTCCTCGGTCATCTACAATTGATGGTGAGTTGCTTACAAGCCCACGGATGGCTGATCAGTTGTAAGAAGTCCTCGCTGGTCCCAGCTCGGAGCATGGTGCACCTTGGGGCACTCCTGGACACACACAGCCAGAGACTGTTCCTGTCTCCAGACAAGGTCCTGAAAATCCAGGACAGGATAAGACACTTCATCCGTCACCCCAGAGTGTCGATTCACTCTGTGATCCAGGTACTTGGCCTGATGGTGTCGACGTTCGACATGGTGGAGAACGCGCAATTTCATTCCCGCCCTCTGCAACGGTTAATTCTTGCCAAGTGGGATGGGCTGCCTCATCGGATCAGATCCGAAATGATCTGGTGGCTCCAGGACCAGCAATTGAACAGGGGCTGTCCCTTCTGGATCCCCGACTGGGTCCTCCTGACAACGGATGCCAGTCTGAGGGGATAGGGAGTGGTGTTGGAGCAACACTCTTTTCAGGGTCGGTGGATCAAGGAAGAATCGTTTCTCCCAATAAACATCCTAGAGTTGTGGGCGGTTTTCAATGCATTATAACTTGCCTTGCCTGTGGTACATAACAGACCGGTTCAAGTACGGTCAGACAATGCCACGACAGTGGCATACATAAACCATCAAGGTGGCACTTGAAGCCGCATGGCTATGAAAAGTGTCAAAAATCCTCCGTTGGGCAGAACGCCATCTGCCAAGTATATCAGCAGTGTTCATTCCGGTTGTCCTGAACTGGGAAGCGGACTACCTCAGTTGCCAGGACGTACACGCTGGAGAGTGGAGTCTTCGTCCAGAAGTCTTTCAACTCCCAGTGGACAGGTAGGGTCTACCAGACGTAGACCTAATGGCGTCTTGACACGATCACAAGGTTCCAGTCTTCGGATCAAGGACAAGGGATCCTTGAGCAGCGGACGCACTGGCAATTCCATTGACCTTTCGGCTGCCTTGCGTGTTCCCTCCTGTGTCACTCCTGCCCAGGGTTCTCTGGAAGTTCAAACAGGAAGGAGGAATGCTGCTTCTAGTTGCTCCAGCGTGGCCCAGACGGCATTGTTCTCAGACCTGCAGGGTCTATCGATGGGGCATTCCCTTCTACTTCCTCAACGACCAGATCTTCTTGTACAGGGCCCTTGTCTCTACCCAGACTGACTTTGACGGCATGGCTTTTGAAGCATCACTCCTGAGAGCCAAAGGATTTTCAGAGGCGGTTATTCAAACAATGTTGAAATCCTGCAAACCGGCATCTGCCCAGAATTAATACAGGGTTTGGAATTCTTACTTCACTTGGTGTGCTGAGAAGAATTACGATGTCCATAGATTTAGAATTTCCAGGATACTGGCTTTTCTGCAAAGAGTCATAGACTTAGGTCTTCGTCTGGCCTCCCTCAAGGTTCATATATCTGCCTTGTCGGGTTTGTTTCAGAGAGATATTGCCTCTATACCTGATGTTCAGACGTTCATTCAGGACGTTATTCAGATTCAGCCTCCCTATGTCCCTCCTGTGGCTCCATGAGACTTGTCTGATGTGGTGAATGCTCTGTAAGAGTCTCCATTTGAACCTCTTGCATCGGTGGACCATAAATGGCTCACAGCCAAGGTGCTGTTCTTGCTGGCTATTGCCTCTACAAGACGGGTGTCGGACTTAGGGGGTAATTCAGAGTTGATTGCAGCTGCAAATTTGTTAGCAGTTGGGCAAAACCATGTGCACTGCAGGGGGGGCAGATATAACATTTGCAGAGAGAGTTAGATTTGGGTGGGTTATTTTGTTTCTGTGCAGGGTAAATAATGGCTGCTTTATTTTTACAGTGCAATATAGATTTCAGTTTGAACACACCCCACCCAAATCTAACTCTGCACATGTTATATCTGCCACCCCTGCAGTGCACATGGTTTTGCCCATTAGCTAACAAATTTACTGCTGCGATCAACTCTGAATTGGGCCCTTACCCGTCCTCCACCCTTTCTCATATTCCACCGGGACCGGGCAGTTCTACGAACTCACCCAGATTATTTGCCTAAGGTGGTGTCATCTTTTCACCTTTAACCAAGAGATTGTGGTTCTGGCCTTTGTCTCTTCGGATTTGTCTCCCAAAGAACGATCTTTGGATGTGGTTAGGGCCCTCCGTATCTATGTGGAGAGGACTGCCTCTATCAGGAGGTCAGATTCCCTTTTTGTTTTGTTTGGTGTTCACAAACGTGGCTGGCCTGCTAATAAGCAAACTTGGCAAGATGGATTAGAATTGTGATTGCACAAGCTTATGCGCAGGCTGGACTCCCAGCTCCTGCTGCTATTGAAGCCCATTCTACTCGGTCTGTTGGACATTCTTGGGCGGCCCGCCCTGGCGCGTCCGCTGAACAATTGTGCAAGGTGGCTACGTGGTCCTCCTGTGAACACGTTCATTAGGTTCTTTGCCTTCGATACTTCCGCCTCCCTGGATGCTTCCTTTGGATGCCGGGTTCTCTTACCCGCTAAGGCGCGTCCCCTCCCTTGAGGAACTGCTTTAGGACATCCCCGATGTATTCCCTGTGGAACACAGTGTACCCCACTCCAGAAAAGGAGAGTTATGGTAGACTTACTATGGTTAACTCTTTCTGTGAGGTACACTGGGTTCCACAGGACGCCCAGTATTGTGTGATGATCTGTGTGCTAAATGTCATACACCTCCCAGTCAGCCTGCAGCTCCTGTAACTACGTTTGAGCCACCCTGGGCTATGTTCACTACCCTCCTGAGGACTCTGGTTGACCGTTTAGCCCCCCCTATGAGACCTCTGGTGCCACCACAAGTTGTCCCTATAGTAAATCAGCCTTGGACGGAAAATTTGTCTACCCAGCTGCAACAGTTAAATCAGTCTTTGGTTAGACAGAAATCTACTCCAGGTCACTCCCGTGTAAACGCTGATTTACATACAGGACTAAAAGCAACACTTTAAAAAGACATTTCATACACTTTAAATGAAGCCGCTGCGGCCGCTATACTTAATCCACAACCTACGTACTTATTACACCATTAGCGTACAGAGTCCCGTACAGTGGCCCTCATTCCGAGTTGATCGCTCGTTATTTTTCATCGCATCGCAGTGAAATTTCGCTTAGTGCGCATGCGCAATAGTCGCACTGCGACTGCGCCAAGTAACTTTGCTATGAAGATAGGATTTTTACTCACGGCTTTTTCTTCGCTCCGGCGATCGTAGTGTGATTGACAGGAAATGGGTGTTACTGGGCGGAAACACGGCGTTTTAGGGGCGTGTGGATGAAAACGCTACCGTTTCCGGAAAAAACGCAGGCGTGGCCGGAGAAACGGGGGAGTGTCTGAGCGAACGCTGGGTGTGTTTCTGACGTCAATCCAGGAACGACAAGCACTGAACTGATCGCACAGGCAGAGTAAGTGTGGAGCTACTCTAACACTGCTAAGTAGTTTGTGATCGCAATAATGCGAATACATCGGTCGCAATTTTAGGATGCTAAGATACACTCCCAGTAGGCGTAGGCTTAGCGTGTGTAACTCTGCTAAATTCGCCTTGCGACCGATCAACTCGGAATGAGGGCCAGTGTACGGACTTTGCGTACAAACGCCGCGCTGACTGTACAAAGTACACGCAGCGCGTACACACCCAAAGATACACCGTGAACCCTTAACAGCTATGCATGCGATAGTAATACACTTTAAACCTTAGCAGGGAAAGGAAAACACGACACCAGATTGTATTTAAGCTGCTGGGTTCCGACACCACAACATATTATTACTGAAAGGGGGATACAATAACAAAGCAATACAATACAAGAGAATAATGGCTACAGTCAATGGTACATACATGTTTGGATTTCGCCGCGCTACCCAGTCTGGTCCTCGGTCATCTAGATAGATAACTTTGAGAGTCTTGTGTGACCAGGCCTGCAGCTGGCTCCTTTTATACAATCTTCCAAAACTTAACACAATGGATACTGTAATCTCTTTGTCCATTAGACACAGGGATTGTCATTTACAGTACAGGAGAGGTCATAGGTTGGTTTGAATAGGTGGGCGATGTCTGTTCAAGATGCACTTGTGGGTGGTCTCCTTTGGGTTCCCGCCGCATACCTAATGTACAGTAAATACAGTTTATATCTATATTCTGCTCCTGCACATAACTATTCGCAGGAACGTGCGATCTTCTGCAAACCAACACTGGAATATTACCCTTAAAATACCCTACAGCTGGATACCAAACACCACCTTATAACCTTGTTCTGTCCCCTCCTATCCTGTAAAGGTGAATCCCTTTGTTCTGATACCATTTAAACTGTTGTAACTTGCTGATGTGGTGAGGGGAGACTATGTGTACATTGTGCACTATTTGGATTAAATATGTAATGTGTTTTGATGGCTTTTCCATGCGTTCACAAACTCTACAGTAAATACCCATACCACTTGCTAATGCGCAGGACCGCGGGAGCGACCATACGCAAATTGCGAATATGCGCACGCACAGCAGAACAAGTACACGCACGGAGGCCATCTGTGTGTAGTTTGTACGTGATGTGTGTACTGCAATATTTTTCGACTTTGACACCCGTGTCTCTGGGTCCTCTAAGCGGGCTGCTTCCTCCTCACAATCCATTAACCTTTGATGTTTCATCTGTCGAGGAGGGGGAGCACACGGTCCTGTCAGACACTGAATCATGTGTTACTGACGAGGATTCTACCTTACAGGTTGATATCCCTGCCCTGGTGGATGCTATTAAGCAGATCCTTCAAATCACTGAGGAAGAGGATTCCACTACTGTGGCCAAGAAAACTGATATGTTTAAACAACAGAAGGTGGTTAAAACTGTATTACCCCATTCTGATCATCTTGTGGACATCAGGAAGGAACCCTGGTCTACCCCAGGTAAGAAATTCCCGCTCCCCAAACGGGCTTTGTCTTGCTATCCTCTCCCTGAGAGTTATGTGGTAAATGGGAAAACCCACTGCTGGTGGTTTCTCACGTCACCCGTCTTGTGGTGTCGTCTACTCTGCCTGTCACCACTGTCACATCCCTGAAGGAACCAACAGATAAGCGTGTGGAGGGATGCCTGAAGTCTATATATTCCCTTGCAGGGGCCATTCATAGGCCCACCATAGCTGCCTCTTGGGCCGCAAAGGGTATTGAGGCATGGGTTCAGTCGTTAGAGAATGAGCTGCCCGAGGATATTTCTGACAAAGCCAGGCGATACCTGTCTCACATATGTACTGCCGCCTATTACACTCAGGAGGCGTCCTCTGAGGCGGGGGTACTGGCAGCCAAAGCGTCATCCACGTCTGTTCTGGCTCGCCGCATAGTGTGGTTAAGGTCGTGGAAAGTGGATTTGGACTCCAAGAGGACCATGAAGGTACTCCGCTTCAGTGGGTACATTTTATTTGGAGAGGTCCTGAATAAAATAGTGTCTGAATTAGTAGCTGCTAAGACTGCTTTTCTCCCTCCTACTAATCCTGCTCAGAAGGCAAAGCCTACCACTTTTCTTTCCTTTCAACCTCATGGGAAAGCCAAGGGTCAGTCTTACTCCAGACAATCTCGTGCTCCCAAGACCACCAAGCCCAAGACGAAACAGTCCTGGGCAGCCCGTCAGCCTGCTTCAAAACAACACAAGCCTGCTGCATGATGGGGCGGGCCTCCCCTTAGGGGGCTTCATGGTGGTAGGCCAACTTCTACAGTTTGCCCAGGTCTGGTTAAAAACCACTTTAGACGCTTGGGTACTGGGAGTTGTCTCTCACGGGTACGCTGTTTCCTTTAAGAGACGTCCCCCTCACTTGTTCTGCACTATGGTACTCCCTTCGGATCCGTTGAAGGCACAGGCTCTACAAATGGTGGCAGGTTCTCTCCTGAGTACAGGAGTGGTTTTGCTGGTACCTTAGTCCCAGCGTGGCAGAGGCTATTATTTGACCTTGTTTCTTGTGCAGAAACCCAATGGGTCTTTTCGGCCTATTCTCAACCTCAAGTCACTGAATGAATTTGTGAGGGTAGCCAAGTTTCGTATGGAAATATTGCGCTCTATTGTGCTGGCTATGGAACCCGAAGATTACATGGTATCCCTTGATATACAGGATGCTTATTGGCATATCCCTATTGCATCAGCAGTTCCTGTGGTTTGCTATTGGCGACAGTCACTACCAATTCCAGGCTCTGCCGTTCAGACTGGCCACAGCTCCTCAGGTCTTCACCAAGGTTATGGCCATGATGACTGCGCACCTCCGTCGCCAGGGAGTCAGAATCCTGCCGTACTTGGACGACTTGCTGATGCTGGCGAGTTCCCACGATGTCCTCCTCGGTCATCTACAATTGATGGTGAGTTGCTTACAAGCCCACGGATGGCTGATCAGTTGTAAGAAGTCCTCGCTGGTCCCAGCTCGGAGCATGGTGCACCTTGGGGCACTCCTGGACACACACAGCCAGAGACTGTTCCTGTCTCCAGACAAGGTCCTGAAAATCCAGGACAGGATAAGACACTTCATCCGTCACCCCAGAGTGTCGATTCACTCTGTGATCCAGGTACTTGGCCTGATGGTGTCGACGTTCGACATGGTGGAGAACGCGCAATTTCATTCCCGCCCTCTGCAACGGTTAATTCTTGCCAAGTGGGATGGGCTGCCTCATCGGATCAGATCCGAAATGATCTGGTGGCTCCAGGACCAGCAATTGAACAGGGGCTGTCCCTTCTGGATCCCCGACTGGGTCCTCCTGACAACGGATGCCAGTCTGAGGGGATAGGGAGTGGTGTTGGAGCAACACTCTTTTCAGGGTCGGTGGATCAAGGAAGAATCGTTTCTCCCAATAAACATCCTAGAGTTGTGGGCGGTTTTCAATGCATTATAACTTGCCTTGCCTGTGGTACATAACAGACCGGTTCAAGTACGGTCAGACAATGCCACGACAGTGGCATACATAAACCATCAAGGTGGCACTTGAAGCCGCATGGCTATGAAAAGTGTCAAAAATCCTCCGTTGGGCAGAACGCCATCTGCCAAGTATATCAGCAGTGTTCATTCCGGTTGTCCTGAACTGGGAAGCGGACTACCTCAGTTGCCAGGACGTACACGCTGGAGAGTGGAGTCTTCGTCCAGAAGTCTTTCAACTCCCAGTGGACAGGTAGGGTCTACCAGACGTAGACCTAATGGCGTCTTGACACGATCACAAGGTTCCAGTCTTCGGATCAAGGACAAGGGATCCTTGAGCAGCGGACGCACTGGCAATTCCATTGACCTTTCGGCTGCCTTGCGTGTTCCCTCCTGTGTCACTCCTGCCCAGGGTTCTCTGGAAGTTCAAACAGGAAGGAGGAATGCTGCTTCTAGTTGCTCCAGCGTGGCCCAGACGGCATTGTTCTCAGACCTGCAGGGTCTATCGATGGGGCATTCCCTTCTACTTCCTCAACGACCAGATCTTCTTGTACAGGGCCCTTGTCTCTACCCAGACTGACTTTGACGGCATGGCTTTTGAAGCATCACTCCTGAGAGCCAAAGGATTTTCAGAGGCGGTTATTCAAACAATGTTGAAATCCTGCAAACCGGCATCTGCCCAGAATTAATACAGGGTTTGGAATTCTTACTTCACTTGGTGTGCTGAGAAGAATTACGATGTCCATAGATTTAGAATTTCCAGGATACTGGCTTTTCTGCAAAGAGTCATAGACTTAGGTCTTCGTCTGGCCTCCCTCAAGGTTCATATATCTGCCTTGTCGGGTTTGTTTCAGAGAGATATTGCCTCTATACCTGATGTTCAGACGTTCATTCAGGACGTTATTCAGATTCAGCCTCCCTATGTCCCTCCTGTGGCTCCATGAGACTTGTCTGATGTGGTGAATGCTCTGTAAGAGTCTCCATTTGAACCTCTTGCATCGGTGGACCATAAATGGCTCACAGCCAAGGTGCTGTTCTTGCTGGCTATTGCCTCTACAAGACGGGTGTCGGACTTAGGGGGTAATTCAGAGTTGATTGCAGCTGCAAATTTGTTAGCAGTTGGGCAAAACCATGTGCACTGCAGGGGGGGCAGATATAACATTTGCAGAGAGAGTTAGATTTGGGTGGGTTATTTTGTTTCTGTGCAGGGTAAATAATGGCTGCTTTATTTTTACAGTGCAATATAGATTTCAGTTTGAACACACCCCACCCAAATCTAACTCTGCACATGTTATATCTGCCACCCCTGCAGTGCACATGGTTTTGCCCATTAGCTAACAAATTTACTGCTGCGATCAACTCTGAATTGGGCCCTTACCCGTCCTCCACCCTTTCTCATATTCCACCGGGACCGGGCAGTTCTACGAACTCACCCAGATTATTTGCCTAAGGTGGTGTCATCTTTTCACCTTTAACCAAGAGATTGTGGTTCTGGCCTTTGTCTCTTCGGATTTGTCTCCCAAAGAACGATCTTTGGATGTGGTTAGGGCCCTCCGTATCTATGTGGAGAGGACTGCCTCTATCAGGAGGTCAGATTCCCTTTTTGTTTTGTTTGGTGTTCACAAACGTGGCTGGCCTGCTAATAAGCAAACTTGGCAAGATGGATTAGAATTGTGATTGCACAAGCTTATGCGCAGGCTGGACTCCCAGCTCCTGCTGCTATTGAAGCCCATTCTACTCGGTCTGTTGGACATTCTTGGGCGGCCCGCCCTGGCGCGTCCGCTGAACAATTGTGCAAGGTGGCTACGTGGTCCTCCTGTGAACACGTTCATTAGGTTCTTTGCCTTCGATACTTCCGCCTCCCTGGATGCTTCCTTTGGATGCCGGGTTCTCTTACCCGCTAAGGCGCGTCCCCTCCCTTGAGGAACTGCTTTAGGACATCCCCGATGTATTCCCTGTGGAACACAGTGTACCCCACTCCAGAAAAGGAGAGTTATGGTAGACTTACTATGGTTAACTCTTTCTGTGAGGTACACTGGGTTCCACAGGACGCCCAGTATTGTGTGATGATCTGTGTGCTAAATGTCATACACCTCCCAGTCAGCCTGCAGCTCCTGTAACTACGTTTGAGCCACCCTGGGCTATGTTCACTACCCTCCTGAGGACTCTGGTTGACCGTTTAGCCCCCCCTATGAGACCTCTGGTGCCACCACAAGTTGTCCCTATAGTAAATCAGCCTTGGACGGAAAATTTGTCTACCCAGCTGCAACAGTTAAATCAGTCTTTGGTTAGACAGAAATCTACTCCAGGTCACTCCCGTGTAAACGCTGATTTACATACAGGACTAAAAGCAACACTTTAAAAAGACATTTCATACACTTTAAATGAAGCCGCTGCGGCCGCTATACTTAATCCACAACCTACGTACTTATTACACCATTAGCGTACAGAGTCCCGTACAGTGGCCCTCATTCCGAGTTGATCGCTCGTTATTTTTCATCGCATCGCAGTGAAATTTCGCTTAGTGCGCATGCGCAATAGTCGCACTGCGACTGCGCCAAGTAACTTTGCTATGAAGATAGGATTTTTACTCACGGCTTTTTCTTCGCTCCGGCGATCGTAGTGTGATTGACAGGAAATGGGTGTTACTGGGCGGAAACACGGCGTTTTAGGGGCGTGTGGATGAAAACGCTACCGTTTCCGGAAAAAACGCAGGCGTGGCCGGAGAAACGGGGGAGTGTCTGAGCGAACGCTGGGTGTGTTTCTGACGTCAATCCAGGAACGACAAGCACTGAACTGATCGCACAGGCAGAGTAAGTGTGGAGCTACTCTAAAACTGCTAAGTAGTTTGTGATCGCAATAATGCGAATACATCGGTCGCAATTTTAGGATGCTAAGATACACTCCCAGTAGGCGTAGGCTTAGCGTGTGTAACTCTGCTAAATTCGCCTTGCGACCGATCAACTCGGAATGAGGGCCAGTGTACGGACTTTGCGTACAAACGCCGCGCTGACTGTACAAAGTACACGCAGCGCGTACACACCCAAAGATACACCGTGAACCCTTAACAGCTATGCATGCGATAGTAATACACTTTAAACCTTAGCAGGGAAAGGAAAACACGACACCAGATTGTATTTAAGCTGCTGGGTTCCGACACCACAACATATTATTACTGAAAGGGGGATACAATAACAAAGCAATACAATACAAGAGAATAATGGCTACAGTCAATGGTACATACATGTTTGGATTTCGCCGCGCTACCCAGTCTGGTCCTCGGTCATCTAGATAGATAACTTTGAGAGTCTTGTGTGACCAGGCCTGCAGCTGGCTCCTTTTATACAATCTTCCAAAACTTAACACAATGGATACTGTAATCTCTTTGTCCATTAGACACAGGGATTGTCATTTACAGTACAGGAGAGGTCATAGGTTGGTTTGAATAGGTGGGCGATGTCTGTTCAAGATGCACTTGTGGGTGGTCTCCTTTGGGTTCCCGCCGCATACCTAATGTACAGTAAATACAGTTTATATCTATATTCTGCTCCTGCACATAACTATTCGCAGGAACGTGCGATCTTCTGCAAACCAACACTGGAATATTACCCTTAAAATACCCTACAGCTGGATACCAAACACCACCTTATAACCTTGTTCTGTCCCCTCCTATCCTGTAAAGGTGAATCCCTTTGTTCTGATACCATTTAAACTGTTGTAACTTGCTGATGTGGTGAGGGGAGACTATGTGTACATTGTGCACTATTTGGATTAAATATGTAATGTGTTTTGATGGCTTTTCCATGCGTTCACAAACTCTACAGTAAATACCCATACCACTTGCTAATGCGCAGGACCGCGGGAGCGACCATACGCAAATTGCGAATATGCGCACGCACAGCAGAACAAGTACACGCACGGAGGCCATCTGTGTGTAGTTTGTACGTGATGTGTGTACTGCAATATTTTTCGACTTTGACACCCGTGTCTCTGGGTCCTCTAAGCGGGCTGCTTCCTCCTCACAATCCATTAACCTTTGATGTTTCATCTGTCGAGGAGGGGGAGCACACGGTCCTGTCAGACACTGAATCATGTGTTACTGACGAGGATTCTACCTTACAGGTTGATATCCCTGCCCTGGTGGATGCTATTAAGCAGATCCTTCAAATCACTGAGGAAGAGGATTCCACTACTGTGGCCAAGAAAACTGATATGTTTAAACAACAGAAGGTGGTTAAAACTGTATTACCCCATTCTGATCATCTTGTGGACATCAGGAAGGAACCCTGGTCTACCCCAGGTAAGAAATTCCCGCTCCCCAAACGGGCTTTGTCTTGCTATCCTCTCCCTGAGAGTTATGTGGTAAATGGGAAAACCCACTGCTGGTGGTTTCTCACGTCACCCGTCTTGTGGTGTCGTCTACTCTGCCTGTCACCACTGTCACATCCCTGAAGGAACCAACAGATAAGCGTGTGGAGGGATGCCTGAAGTCTATATATTCCCTTGCAGGGGCCATTCATAGGCCCACCATAGCTGCCTCTTGGGCCGCAAAGGGTATTGAGGCATGGGTTCAGTCGTTAGAGAATGAGCTGCCCGAGGATATTTCTGACAAAGCCAGGCGATACCTGTCTCACATATGTACTGCCGCCTATTACACTCAGGAGGCGTCCTCTGAGGCGGGGGTACTGGCAGCCAAAGCGTCATCCACGTCTGTTCTGGCTCGCCGCATAGTGTGGTTAAGGTCGTGGAAAGTGGATTTGGACTCCAAGAGGACCATGAAGGTACTCCGCTTCAGTGGGTACATTTTATTTGGAGAGGTCCTGAATAAAATAGTGTCTGAATTAGTAGCTGCTAAGACTGCTTTTCTCCCTCCTACTAATCCTGCTCAGAAGGCAAAGCCTACCACTTTTCTTTCCTTTCAACCTCATGGGAAAGCCAAGGGTCAGTCTTACTCCAGACAATCTCGTGCTCCCAAGACCACCAAGCCCAAGACGAAACAGTCCTGGGCAGCCCGTCAGCCTGCTTCAAAACAACACAAGCCTGCTGCATGATGGGGCGGGCCTCCCCTTAGGGGGCTTCATGGTGGTAGGCCAACTTCTACAGTTTGCCCAGGTCTGGTTAAAAACCACTTTAGACGCTTGGGTACTGGGAGTTGTCTCTCACGGGTACGCTGTTTCCTTTAAGAGACGTCCCCCTCACTTGTTCTGCACTATGGTACTCCCTTCGGATCCGTTGAAGGCACAGGCTCTACAAATGGTGGCAGGTTCTCTCCTGAGTACAGGAGTGGTTTTGCTGGTACCTTAGTCCCAGCGTGGCAGAGGCTATTATTTGACCTTGTTTCTTGTGCAGAAACCCAATGGGTCTTTTCGGCCTATTCTCAACCTCAAGTCACTGAATGAATTTGTGAGGGTAGCCAAGTTTCGTATGGAAATATTGCGCTCTATTGTGCTGGCTATGGAACCCGAAGATTACATGGTATCCCTTGATATACAGGATGCTTATTGGCATATCCCTATTGCATCAGCAGTTCCTGTGGTTTGCTATTGGCGACAGTCACTACCAATTCCAGGCTCTGCCGTTCAGACTGGCCACAGCTCCTCAGGTCTTCACCAAGGTTATGGCCATGATGACTGCGCACCTCCGTCGCCAGGGAGTCAGAATCCTGCCGTACTTGGACGACTTGCTGATGCTGGCGAGTTCCCACGATGTCCTCCTCGGTCATCTACAATTGATGGTGAGTTGCTTACAAGCCCACGGATGGCTGATCAGTTGTAAGAAGTCCTCGCTGGTCCCAGCTCGGAGCATGGTGCACCTTGGGGCACTCCTGGACACACACAGCCAGAGACTGTTCCTGTCTCCAGACAAGGTCCTGAAAATCCAGGACAGGATAAGACACTTCATCCGTCACCCCAGAGTGTCGATTCACTCTGTGATCCAGGTACTTGGCCTGATGGTGTCGACGTTCGACATGGTGGAGAACGCGCAATTTCATTCCCGCCCTCTGCAACGGTTAATTCTTGCCAAGTGGGATGGGCTGCCTCATCGGATCAGATCCGAAATGATCTGGTGGCTCCAGGACCAGCAATTGAACAGGGGCTGTCCCTTCTGGATCCCCGACTGGGTCCTCCTGACAACGGATGCCAGTCTGAGGGGATAGGGAGTGGTGTTGGAGCAACACTCTTTTCAGGGTCGGTGGATCAAGGAAGAATCGTTTCTCCCAATAAACATCCTAGAGTTGTGGGCGGTTTTCAATGCATTATAACTTGCCTTGCCTGTGGTACATAACAGACCGGTTCAAGTACGGTCAGACAATGCCACGACAGTGGCATACATAAACCATCAAGGTGGCACTTGAAGCCGCATGGCTATGAAAAGTGTCAAAAATCCTCCGTTGGGCAGAACGCCATCTGCCAAGTATATCAGCAGTGTTCATTCCGGTTGTCCTGAACTGGGAAGCGGACTACCTCAGTTGCCAGGACGTACACGCTGGAGAGTGGAGTCTTCGTCCAGAAGTCTTTCAACTCCCAGTGGACAGGTAGGGTCTACCAGACGTAGACCTAATGGCGTCTTGACACGATCACAAGGTTCCAGTCTTCGGATCAAGGACAAGGGATCCTTGAGCAGCGGACGCACTGGCAATTCCATTGACCTTTCGGCTGCCTTGCGTGTTCCCTCCTGTGTCACTCCTGCCCAGGGTTCTCTGGAAGTTCAAACAGGAAGGAGGAATGCTGCTTCTAGTTGCTCCAGCGTGGCCCAGACGGCATTGTTCTCAGACCTGCAGGGTCTATCGATGGGGCATTCCCTTCTACTTCCTCAACGACCAGATCTTCTTGTACAGGGCCCTTGTCTCTACCCAGACTGACTTTGACGGCATGGCTTTTGAAGCATCACTCCTGAGAGCCAAAGGATTTTCAGAGGCGGTTATTCAAACAATGTTGAAATCCTGCAAACCGGCATCTGCCCAGAATTAATACAGGGTTTGGAATTCTTACTTCACTTGGTGTGCTGAGAAGAATTACGATGTCCATAGATTTAGAATTTCCAGGATACTGGCTTTTCTGCAAAGAGTCATAGACTTAGGTCTTCGTCTGGCCTCCCTCAAGGTTCATATATCTGCCTTGTCGGGTTTGTTTCAGAGAGATATTGCCTCTATACCTGATGTTCAGACGTTCATTCAGGACGTTATTCAGATTCAGCCTCCCTATGTCCCTCCTGTGGCTCCATGAGACTTGTCTGATGTGGTGAATGCTCTGTAAGAGTCTCCATTTGAACCTCTTGCATCGGTGGACCATAAATGGCTCACAGCCAAGGTGCTGTTCTTGCTGGCTATTGCCTCTACAAGACGGGTGTCGGACTTAGGGGGTAATTCAGAGTTGATTGCAGCTGCAAATTTGTTAGCAGTTGGGCAAAACCATGTGCACTGCAGGGGGGGCAGATATAACATTTGCAGAGAGAGTTAGATTTGGGTGGGTTATTTTGTTTCTGTGCAGGGTAAATAATGGCTGCTTTATTTTTACAGTGCAATATAGATTTCAGTTTGAACACACCCCACCCAAATCTAACTCTGCACATGTTATATCTGCCACCCCTGCAGTGCACATGGTTTTGCCCATTAGCTAACAAATTTACTGCTGCGATCAACTCTGAATTGGGCCCTTACCCGTCCTCCACCCTTTCTCATATTCCACCGGGACCGGGCAGTTCTACGAACTCACCCAGATTATTTGCCTAAGGTGGTGTCATCTTTTCACCTTTAACCAAGAGATTGTGGTTCTGGCCTTTGTCTCTTCGGATTTGTCTCCCAAAGAACGATCTTTGGATGTGGTTAGGGCCCTCCGTATCTATGTGGAGAGGACTGCCTCTATCAGGAGGTCAGATTCCCTTTTTGTTTTGTTTGGTGTTCACAAACGTGGCTGGCCTGCTAATAAGCAAACTTGGCAAGATGGATTAGAATTGTGATTGCACAAGCTTATGCGCAGGCTGGACTCCCAGCTCCTGCTGCTATTGAAGCCCATTCTACTCGGTCTGTTGGACATTCTTGGGCGGCCCGCCCTGGCGCGTCCGCTGAACAATTGTGCAAGGTGGCTACGTGGTCCTCCTGTGAACACGTTCATTAGGTTCTTTGCCTTCGATACTTCCGCCTCCCTGGATGCTTCCTTTGGATGCCGGGTTCTCTTACCCGCTAAGGCGCGTCCCCTCCCTTGAGGAACTGCTTTAGGACATCCCCGATGTATTCCCTGTGGAACACAGTGTACCCCACTCCAGAAAAGGAGAGTTATGGTAGACTTACTATGGTTAACTCTTTCTGTGAGGTACACTGGGTTCCACAGGACGCCCAGTATTGTGTGATGATCTGTGTGCTAAATGTCATACACCTCCCAGTCAGCCTGCAGCTCCTGTAACTATGTTTGAGCCACCCTGGGCTATGTTCACTACCCTCCTGAGGACTCTGGTTGACCGTTTAGCCCCCCCTATGAGACCTCTGGTGCCACCACAAGTTGTCCCTATAGTAAATCAGCCTTGGACGGAAAATTTGTCTACCCAGCTGCAACAGTTAAATCAGTCTTTGGTTAGACAGAAATCTACTCCAGGTCACTCCCGTGTAAACGCTGATTTACATACAGGACTAAAAGCAACACTTTAAAAAGACATTTCATACACTTTAAATGAAGCCGCTGCGGCCGCTATACTTAATCCACAACCTACGTACTTATTACACCATTAGCGTACAGAGTCCCGTACAGTGGCCCTCATTCCGAGTTGATCGCTCGTTATTTTTCATCGCATCGCAGTGAAATTTCGCTTAGTGCGCATGCGCAATAGTCGCACTGCGACTGCGCCAAGTAACTTTGCTATGAAGATAGGATTTTTACTCACGGCTTTTTCTTCGCTCCGGCGATCGTAGTGTGATTGACAGGAAATGGGTGTTACTGGGCGGAAACACGGCGTTTTAGGGGCGTGTGGATGAAAACGCTACCGTTTCCGGAAAAAACGCAGGCGTGGCCGGAGAAACGGGGGAGTGTCTGAGCGAACGCTGGGTGTGTTTCTGACGTCAATCCAGGAACGACAAGCACTGAACTGATCGCACAGGCAGAGTAAGTGTGGAGCTACTCTAAAACTGCTAAGTAGTTTGTGATCGCAATAATGCGAATACATCGGTCGCAATTTTAGGATGCTAAGATACACTCCCAGTAGGCGTAGGCTTAGCGTGTGTAACTCTGCTAAATTCGCCTTGCGACCGATCAACTCGGAATGAGGGCCAGTGTACGGACTTTGCGTACAAACGCCGCGCTGACTGTACAAAGTACACGCAGCGCGTACACACCCAAAGATACACCGTGAACCCTTAACAGCTATGCATGCGATAGTAATACACTTTAAACCTTAGCAGGGAAAGGAAAACACGACACCAGATTGTATTTAAGCTGCTGGGTTCCGACACCACAACATATTATTACTGAAAGGGGGATACAATAACAAAGCAATACAATACAAGAGAATAATGGCTACAGTCAATGGTACATACATGTTTGGATTTCGCCGCGCTACCCAGTCTGGTCCTCGGTCATCTAGATAGATAACTTTGAGAGTCTTGTGTGACCAGGCCTGCAGCTGGCTCCTTTTATACAATCTTCCAAAACTTAACACAATGGATACTGTAATCTCTTTGTCCATTAGACACAGGGATTGTCATTTACAGTACAGGAGAGGTCATAGGTTGGTTTGAATAGGTGGGCGATGTCTGTTCAAGATGCACTTGTGGGTGGTCTCCTTTGGGTTCCCGCCGCATACCTAATGTACAGTAAATACAGTTTATATCTATATTCTGCTCCTGCACATAACTATTCGCAGGAACGTGCGATCTTCTGCAAACCAACACTGGAATATTACCCTTAAAATACCCTACAGCTGGATACCAAACACCACCTTATAACCTTGTTCTGTCCCCTCCTATCCTGTAAAGGTGAATCCCTTTGTTCTGATACCATTTAAACTGTTGTAACTTGCTGATGTGGTGAGGGGAGACTATGTGTACATTGTGCACTATTTGGATTAAATATGTAATGTGTTTTGATGGCTTTTCCATGCGTTCACAAACTCTACAGTAAATACCCATACCACTTGCTAATGCGCAGGACCGCGGGAGCGACCATACGCAAATTGCGAATATGCGCACGCACAGCAGAACAAGTACACGCACGGAGGCCATCTGTGTGTAGTTTGTACGTGATGTGTGTACTGCAATATTTTTCGACTTTGACACCCGTGTCTCTGGGTCCTCTAAGCGGGCTGCTTCCTCCTCACAATCCATTAACCTTTGATGTTTCATCTGTCGAGGAGGGGGAGCACACGGTCCTGTCAGACACTGAATCATGTGTTACTGACGAGGATTCTACCTTACAGGTTGATATCCCTGCCCTGGTGGATGCTATTAAGCAGATCCTTCAAATCACTGAGGAAGAGGATTCCACTACTGTGGCCAAGAAAACTGATATGTTTAAACAACAGAAGGTGGTTAAAACTGTATTACCCCATTCTGATCATCTTGTGGACATCAGGAAGGAACCCTGGTCTACCCCAGGTAAGAAATTCCCGCTCCCCAAACGGGCTTTGTCTTGCTATCCTCTCCCTGAGAGTTATGTGGTAAATGGGAAAACCCACTGCTGGTGGTTTCTCACGTCACCCGTCTTGTGGTGTCGTCTACTCTGCCTGTCACCACTGTCACATCCCTGAAGGAACCAACAGATAAGCGTGTGGAGGGATGCCTGAAGTCTATATATTCCCTTGCAGGGGCCATTCATAGGCCCACCATAGCTGCCTCTTGGGCCGCAAAGGGTATTGAGGCATGGGTTCAGTCGTTAGAGAATGAGCTGCCCGAGGATATTTCTGACAAAGCCAGGCGATACCTGTCTCACATATGTACTGCCGCCTATTACACTCAGGAGGCGTCCTCTGAGGCGGGGGTACTGGCAGCCAAAGCGTCATCCACGTCTGTTCTGGCTCGCCGCATAGTGTGGTTAAGGTCGTGGAAAGTGGATTTGGACTCCAAGAGGACCATGAAGGTACTCCGCTTCAGTGGGTACATTTTATTTGGAGAGGTCCTGAATAAAATAGTGTCTGAATTAGTAGCTGCTAAGACTGCTTTTCTCCCTCCTACTAATCCTGCTCAGAAGGCAAAGCCTACCACTTTTCTTTCCTTTCAACCTCATGGGAAAGCCAAGGGTCAGTCTTACTCCAGACAATCTCGTGCTCCCAAGACCACCAAGCCCAAGACGAAACAGTCCTGGGCAGCCCGTCAGCCTGCTTCAAAACAACACAAGCCTGCTGCATGATGGGGCGGGCCTCCCCTTAGGGGGCTTCATGGTGGTAGGCCAACTTCTACAGTTTGCCCAGGTCTGGTTAAAAACCACTTTAGACGCTTGGGTACTGGGAGTTGTCTCTCACGGGTACGCTGTTTCCTTTAAGAGACGTCCCCCTCACTTGTTCTGCACTATGGTACTCCCTTCGGATCCGTTGAAGGCGCAGGCTCTACAAATGGTGGCAGGTTCTCTCCTGAGTACAGGAGTGGTTTTGCTGGTACCTTAGTCCCAGCGTGGCAGAGGCTATTATTTGACCTTGTTTCTTGTGCAGAAACCCAATGGGTCTTTTCGGCCTATTCTCAACCTCAAGTCACTGAATGAATTTGTGAGGGTAGCCAAGTTTCGTATGGAAATATTGCGCTCTATTGTGCTGGCTATGGAACCCGAAGATTACATGGTATCCCTTGATATACAGGATGCTTATTGGCATATCCCTATTGCATCAGCAGTTCCTGTGGTTTGCTATTGGCGACAGTCACTACCAATTCCAGGCTCTGCCGTTCAGACTGGCCACAGCTCCTCAGGTCTTCACCAAGGTTATGGCCATGATGACTGCGCACCTCCGTCGCCAGGGAGTCAGAATCCTGCCGTACTTGGACGACTTGCTGATGCTGGCGAGTTCCCACGATGTCCTCCTCGGTCATCTACAATTGATGGTGAGTTGCTTACAAGCCCACGGATGGCTGATCAGTTGTAAGAAGTCCTCGCTGGTCCCAGCTCGGAGCATGGTGCACCTTGGGGCACTCCTGGACACACACAGCCAGAGACTGTTCCTGTCTCCAGACAAGGTCCTGAAAATCCAGGACAGGATAAGACACTTCATCCGTCACCCCAGAGTGTCGATTCACTCTGTGATCCAGGTACTTGGCCTGATGGTGTCGACGTTCGACATGGTGGAGAACGCGCAATTTCATTCCCGCCCTCTGCAACGGTTAATTCTTGCCAAGTGGGATGGGCTGCCTCATCGGATCAGATCCGAAATGATCTGGTGGCTCCAGGACCAGCAATTGAACAGGGGCTGTCCCTTCTGGATCCCCGACTGGGTCCTCCTGACAACGGATGCCAGTCTGAGGGGATAGGGAGTGGTGTTGGAGCAACACTCTTTTCAGGGTCGGTGGATCAAGGAAGAATCGTTTCTCCCAATAAACATCCTAGAGTTGTGGGCGGTTTTCAATGCATTATAACTTGCCTTGCCTGTGGTACATAACAGACCGGTTCAAGTACGGTCAGACAATGCCACGACAGTGGCATACATAAACCATCAAGGTGGCACTTGAAGCCGCATGGCTATGAAAAGTGTCAAAAATCCTCCGTTGGGCAGAACGCCATCTGCCAAGTATATCAGCAGTGTTCATTCCGGTTGTCCTGAACTGGGAAGCGGACTACCTCAGTTGCCAGGACGTACACGCTGGAGAGTGGAGTCTTCGTCCAGAAGTCTTTCAACTCCCAGTGGACAGGTAGGGTCTACCAGACGTAGACCTAATGGCGTCTTGACACGATCACAAGGTTCCAGTCTTCGGATCAAGGACAAGGGATCCTTGAGCAGCGGACGCACTGGCAATTCCATTGACCTTTCGGCTGCCTTGCGTGTTCCCTCCTGTGTCACTCCTGCCCAGGGTTCTCTGGAAGTTCAAACAGGAAGGAGGAATGCTGCTTCTAGTTGCTCCAGCGTGGCCCAGACGGCATTGTTCTCAGACCTGCAGGGTCTATCGATGGGGCATTCCCTTCTACTTCCTCAACGACCAGATCTTCTTGTACAGGGCCCTTGTCTCTACCCAGACTGATTTTGACGGCATGGCTTTTGAAGCATCACTCCTGAGAGCCAAAGGATTTTCAGAGGCGGTTATTCAAACAATGTTGAAATCCTGCAAACCGGCATCTGCCCAGAATTAATACAGGGTTTGGAATTCTTACTTCACTTGGTGTGCTGAGAAGAATTACGATGTCCATAGATTTAGAATTTCCAGGATACTGGCTTTTCTGCAAAGAGTCATAGACTTAGGTCTTCGTCTGGCCTCCCTCAAGGTTCATATATCTGCCTTGTCGGGTTTGTTTCAGAGAGATATTGCCTCTATACCTGATGTTCAGACGTTCATTCAGGACGTTATTCAGATTCAGCCTCCCTATGTCCCTCCTGTGGCTCCATGAGACTTGTCTGATGTGGTGAATGCTCTGTAAGAGTCTCCATTTGAACCTCTTGCATCGGTGGACCATAAATGGCTCACAGCCAAGGTGCTGTTCTTGCTGGCTATTGCCTCTACAAGACGGGTGTCGGACTTAGGGGGTAATTCAGAGTTGATTGCAGCTGCAAATTTGTTAGCAGTTGGGCAAAACCATGTGCACTGCAGGGGGGGCAGATATAACATTTGCAGAGAGAGTTAGATTTGGGTGGGTTATTTTGTTTCTGTGCAGGGTAAATAATGGCTGCTTTATTTTTACAGTGCAATATAGATTTCAGTTTGAACACACCCCACCCAAATCTAACTCTGCACATGTTATATCTGCCACCCCTGCAGTGCACATGGTTTTGCCCATTAGCTAACAAATTTACTGCTGCGATCAACTCTGAATTGGGCCCTTACCCGTCCTCCACCCTTTCTCATATTCCACCGGGACCGGGCAGTTCTACGAACTCACCCAGATTATTTGCCTAAGGTGGTGTCATCTTTTCACCTTTAACCAAGAGATTGTGGTTCTGGCCTTTGTCTCTTCGGATTTGTCTCCCAAAGAACGATCTTTGGATGTGGTTAGGGCCCTCCGTATCTATGTGGAGAGGACTGCCTCTATCAGGAGGTCAGATTCCCTTTTTGTTTTGTTTGGTG